>NC_051156.1:187804219-187876343 GCF_013339745.2 Dermacentor silvarum | reverse complement strand
AGGGCCACATGGGCATGTAGCTCGGGCTTTCCATACCGGCCATCCTCCTGGCCGTAGGATGAGACTCTAGAGCACTTTCTGTGTCATTGCCCAGCCTTTGACGCTCAACATGGATCAACTCAGCATATTAGATAGCAGAGTGCTCTCAGAGGAAAAGATTCTGGGGACCATTGCCTACGCATTCTTGCATGCGAAAGGCCACAAAAGCTCTTCTTCACTTCTTGAATGCGACTGGACTGTATGAGCGCTTGTGACAGTGGACCTTCCTCTGTGAATGACTGACTCTATATTATGTCTTATATTCTCGCTCCTTATCTATTCTTCCCTTTCCCTCTCCCCAAGGTAGGGTAGCCACCGGGCACGTTAAACTCCCTACCTTTCCCTTCTCGTTTCTCTCTCACCAAAAAACTGTGCAGCACTTATCAACAAAATGAATGGGAAGTGATGTATAGATGAGTGCATTGAGAGGGCTCATGTACAAACAGAAAGGCAGAGAGTGCACTGAGGACACCAAACTTCCATGGAGCAGAGATTAACAGCATTTTAGTGACGACAAATGTATAAAAGTGATTTTTTTTTAATTTAACGTGCACAGCAGGCCTGGTGTTGCGGAGGTGATGGGAGCAATAAGTGAACAAAACATCTTAACAAGCTATGTTTCCATGCACATTCTCGCTGAAAGCTACACTTAATTCTGTCATGTAACGACAGCACCACTCACTACTAATGCTTCTGTCCAATTAAAGCCCATGATGCTCAGCTATCATTTAATAACGATTTCAAGGCCTCAGTAAAAAAACAAAATGTTTCTTGCATATGACTTATGTTCCAAATGCCAGAGTGAGCATGTGCACGTTTCGCAGTTAACAGTGTATCTGCCTTATCAACTCAGAGCAGTAATGTCCTATAAATAAGCATGACGCTTGGGGAATGCTATCGCACCAGATAAGCTTTTCTGCCTTCGTGAGTAGAGAACTTCAAGAGTGGGCCAAACTGTACAGGACACACATGTATAGATTTGCGCAGGTGTCGAAATGAAAACACACTCTACACAAAAAGGAAAAACACGGGGATGGCAGGAGACAGAAGTTCAAGATGATGAGCAAAGCAAGAACAAGGAGCCAACATTTCGACAAGTGCACTTGTTGAAATGTTGGCTCCTGTTTCATGTGTTCTCTCTTTGCTTAGGTTTACGCAGGTACCATACAAAAAGATTGCTTCCAAATAAGATCTTGAGAAAGCATGTCAATATCCAGCTTTGTGGAGCATTGTCACCTTGCAATACACGTCAAGCTGGTGCCAGAAGCAATAAGAGTTGCACGATGAAGGCACTGTATGAAAAATCCAAACTACTAAAGTTATTCCTTTGGTCTCATATCCGGCACCGAGAACGACAGCATCTATTAGATAAAAATATGTTACAAGACTTTACACGTATGTAGGCACCAGTGTGAAATAAAAAGCCCTAATAAAGAATTTTTTTTGTAGTTTCTATTTAAAAACTCGAGGAAAGCTCAGCAGTATGCTAAACCTGCTGCCTATATCATCGACGTTCTCTCTTGATCACAAGGCTGCACAGTCTTTAGTAAAACTTCTCAAGAAATTTTATTTTTGAGGTCCAATCTTTCGGAGGGTTGGGTGTGTGTTGTGATTTTATAGGGGATCATATTCTCAAACAGATCCTAATAAGGCCTACTTATAATTTTGGTGATTATGTTTTTACGTAAGTCATAGCGGAAAAAACAGCGTCTACGACACCGTCACGCGCGGCTTGGGCCAGCCTTTTGAATGACGGGCAGGCTTCTAGCCCAGTTTCAACTGCTTCGGCTAGCACTTGCAACACCTTTCGCGTCAAGGTCCGCCCAGTGTCTTCCAGAATCGACTGCAGGCCTTTAGATTCTACTGATCGGCAGCAATTTTTAACACAATTCAATATGCTCCTAGCAGCAGTTTTCGACAGCCCTAATCCAGTCGACAATTTTTCTTCGAATAGGGTAGCAGCAGTCCGAATCGCAAACGTGCGCCAATCTGATCACTCGCAGTGTCAAAAGAAGCGTTGTGTGCACTCGGATGCTGTCCCGACGATGCGCGATGTTCTGCACTGGTGTTCTTTTTTTCGATGTTCGTAACTTTCGACGCATCACTGTCTGTCTTCGCCAACGCGTTCTGCGGTGACGTCAGGTACAGATGTGGATGTCCGTTGACGGGGATGAAACCGTTGACGTTCGCCGGGACCTCTCCGTCGTGCTCCGTTTTCTGCTTTCGGCCGCTGGCCGCCATTAATCGAAGATGTTGCCGCTGATTGTGACGTTGCGCTCCGCTTATATTGAACGTATACTGATTCATTTCGAATTAGAAACCAGGTTCCCCCGAAAGAACCTCTGCCTCACTAGCTTAGCCAGGCCCACTGCGCGTTGCCTACCCGTGCACGCGCGAAAAAAGAAAAGAAAAAAAAAAAAAAAACAAAAACAAAAAAAAGCCGGAGTATCGAATTTAGGGAACACACTAGGACCCTGAAACGATTTTGACGATTTTGTACGAACGTACTGAGTCGTTAGAGTCGATCATTATTGACGCATCTAAGCGCTCCACATAAAGCGTGTAATTTATTATAAGGTCAGTGGCGTACCAACTATTTCTCCAGTCGGGGGGGGGGGGGGGGGCAAACGACAAACACACTGGCTCTTGCTCTCTCTCTCTCTTTATATATATATATATATATATATATATATATATATATATATATATATATATATATATATAGTGAGTATTATATTACCCCTTCATCTTCATCTGTATATACTCATCATCATGGCCAGCGTCATTCGCTTCAGCGCGCGGCCTGGATAATAAACCGTCGAGGTTGAACAGCTGTGTCGCAAGTGGTGGAGGCTGCTCTCGATCCCTTGGTCCTCTACGACTTCGAGTTTCCCTGGAGCTTCGTTCCGGTCGCCACTTGCCCCTCCTTTGAATTGAATTGAATTTATTTCCAACATGTTTACATACGACATGTTTGAGGTGTATGGGAGTAAAAGCCGCTAAAAAGCAGCTTGACAAAGCTGCTTTTCCGCCACCATGCCCCAAGAAGATCCACCAGGAGCCCCCAGCGTCACCGTCTATGCCCCACCGGCCGTTCCTTCACGGACCGTCAGCGCGCGGCAGCGCGATCCCACCATGTTCGCTGGCCTTCCTAGTGAAGACGTTGACGACTGGCTGGACAATTATGACCGAGTGAGTGAGTCTAACCGGTGGGATGATTTTCACAAGCTTCGGAGCGTCGCATTCTACCTCACTGACGTTGCCAGGACTTGGTTTCTTAACCATGAGAGCTCCTTCCCTGACTGGGCGGCTTTCAGACACCAGCTTCGGCAAATTTTCGGCGCCCCAAACGTCCGCTCTGAGGTAGCCAAGAAAAAGCTTGATGCACGCATGCAACTTCCCGGGGAAACATACACCTCTTATATCGAGGACGTCCTCGCCCTTTGTCGCTGGGTTGACGCAGCAATGACGGAATCGTGTTCGTCATATCCTCAAGGGCATTGCCCATGTCGCGTTCAACGCAATGGCCATCAAGAATCCAAATACCGTTAACCACCGTCTTCCCCCTACCTACCACCCTACCACCGTCTTCAAATACTGCCAGCTTACCACCTTCCATGAGCAACCCGCCGGACGTCTCTCCTGCATTTCCTTCACTCGCAGCTCTCGACAGGCTCCCACCATTCTCATACGTTTGCAACTTGCCAACGTAGTGACTCCTACTGCCACTCCGTTATGGAACGTATTCGGGGATCCTCTCGCACACCTAACGCTCGACTCCGTCGGCAGTTGAAGAACCACAAGATTGAAAATTCGGTGCTATACCGGTACATGTTTCATCCCGAAGGCCACCGTTGGGTCCCTGTAGTTCCCCGATCACTTCGGACCCAGATGCTGGAGACCTTTCATGACGATCCCACTGCCGGTCACTTTGGTTTTCATAAAACCTATGGGCGAATTCGCAGCCGCTTCTCTTGGCCTGGACTTGCAACAAGCGTAGCAAAATACGTGGCTTCCTGTTCGATCTGCCAACACCGCAATCGACTGACCTCACCTCCGGCTGGACTGCTACAACCTGTCCCGTGTCCTGAAGCTCCTTTCGCAGTCGTTGGTATCGACTTGTATGGACCACTACCCTTATCGGCTGGCGGTAAACGATGGATTGTCACAGCTGTAGACCACTTGACACGGTACGCTGAAACAGCCGTACTACCTTCCGGTTCCGCAGCGGAGGTTGCATCCTTTTTCTTGGAAGCTATCTTTTTACGACACGGAGCCCCACATATCCTTTTGAGTGACCGCGGCAGGACCTTTTCTGTCTAAACTTATCGACGATGTTCGCCGTGCGTCCAATACCATCCATAAAACGACTTCCAGCTACCACCCCAAACTAATGGCCTTACAGCGCGCTTTCATCGTACACTGTCCGACATGATTTCAATGTACATCAACCCTGACCACACCAATTCCAAAGCAGATTTCTGCCGTCGGCGTCGCCGTCGCCGTTTGCCGTCGCCGTCGCCGTGAGGTTCCGTATGACGTCAATGGAGATGAAATCGTCCGCCGCGCGCCGCCGAACGCTGTATGTGCGAGTGAAATGGCGCGAGGGACGCGCGCTTTCACGGGGAGTGAACGCACGGCGGAGAACAAACGCGCGTTCTGTACCGTGCTCCCTTAAGGGCTGCAGAAGTAGGCGTCTCTTTCCTCCTTTACAATCACCATATATGTAGAGCAAACGCGCCTTCTTCTGACGCACGAAAGGCCGGGGGGGGGGGGGGGGAGGTGGAGGGATGGGAGGGGATGTTTAGCTGCGGCACCAAGTACCTATTTATATCAGAGGCTCCGGCAACAGTCACCAACGCCGCACGCATTTTGTGCGAACGTGGGCAAAAACGCCGACGGCGTCGACAAACCTTCTGCGTGTTGCCGGTGCTGCTGCATGTCCAAGTTTATACAGCTGATAAAGCTACTATCATTACTCTGTATAGCTCTCTACAAATTGCTATCGCAATTGATGCTTCGCCTTTCAGGTGAAACTGCGACAACTTTTTCCTCCCATTCGTCACCTTCGCTTACAACAAGGCCGTCCAACACACAACGGGGTACTCGCCCTTCTTCCTTGTGTATGGTCGTCAACCGATCACTATCCTCGACGTCTCTTCTTGACGTCCCCGTGCCCTCATCCACACCCATGTGGTGAACAATTGTTTCGCGCATTGCCCAGTGTCGCCAACACGCCCGCCTCAACACCGACGCCAGTCAACAAGACCGCAAAACTCGCTATGATGCATCCCACCGTGTCGTTTCCTTCCAGCCTGGAGACGAAGTGTTGCTGTGGACTCCAGTTCGCGTTCCTGGCTTATGCGAGAAATTTCAGTCCCGTTTGTCGGGCTTTACACTGTTCAGGAACAGACTTCGCTAGTTACTATCGTGTCACGCCCGTTGTTACGCCTTTTGAACGGCCGCTGGCCGTACCACAGAGATTGTGCATGTTTCATGTTTAAAGCCTTTCATACTGCGTTCGCCGCCATAGCCAGCGGCCAGGTTGGCCGCTTCCAAGCGCGGGGGTAATTGTGTGAGCATTATATTACCCCTTCATCTTCTTCATCTGTATATACTCATCATCATGGCCAGCGTCATTCGCTTCAGCGCGCGGCCTGGATAATAAACCGTCGAGGTTGAACAGCTGTCTCGATATATATATATATATATATATATATATATATATATATATATATATATATATATATATCGAATTACTATTACAGTCAGTGAAGAAGCCTGGAAATGCGTCTGTCCGTTATTTTTATACTTAACAAACATATATAGACCTCTTTATCAATCGCACATGGCGAGCCATGGGGGCCCGAAAAATTATTCGAATTTGTAAACGATGCAGGGACAAAATGCAGTGAGTGCCCAGAGGTCCGTGATGCTGCCCAGTAGCAGCAGTGCCACGCACATAATTAATTATGGCGTTTTACGTGCCAGAACCACGATCTGATTATGAGGCACGCCGTCGTGGGGGACTCCGGAATAGTTTGGACCACCCGGGCTTCTTTATCGTGCACCTAAATCTAAGTACACAGGTGTTTTCGCATTTCAGCCCCCATCGAAATGCGGCCGCCGTGGCTAGGATTTGATCTCGCGACCTCGCCCTTAGCAGCCCAACAGCCACTAAGCAACCAAGGCGGGTCGTGCAGCGGCACATACAAAACTGCACATTTGTTACATGCAGACAATTTTACTAATTAAACAAAGAATTGTACATGGTGGTTAAGTCTACAGCACGAATGTATCTCTAGTTAAGGTAATCGTATTGTCCAGGTTATTCACAACGAAGCACAATCAACATGAATGACTTGCAATATTCGCCAGATCTAAGATCGCATAATTTAAGAAGGTTCCCGTATATGACTGTTCCGTTTGAAATCGTGCCCTCATGTAATGCTTTGGAGCATTTCTTGTTCGAAATTTTCAAAAAGCCAGAATTTATTAACAAATGTTACTTCGCCATAAAAGTTACACTTTATCTCCCTACTCTCCTCCCCCATCGCCATTCAAATTCTGCTAGCTTTGATATATGGGTTGAGTTCACAGTTCTCCCAGCGCAGCGCGATAAATTCAACGTTCGTAAGGCACATTCATAAAGCTACGGATCGCGTGCTTGCGTAAATTACTGCAAATATCAAAATTAGCCCCCTGTCTTTAAAGTTTACTTACATAGTGCCCATACCGCCCCCCTTATTTTCACTAAATATAAAGAAAGTGTCTTGTTTAGTTCACCGAGAACATCGATGAAACCAACTAAGAAAGCATTATGACGTATGAAAATAGGGAGAAAAAAAAAAAGAAACGACAGCTCCGTAATTATTTGAACGCGCTTATAACTAGACCAGGAACGAAACATTTTGTCGCACATTGCACTTACCATGAATCCCCTCGCCTTTCCACAAAATATAAATCTGGTGTAACCTATGCAGCTATGTCGGGACACTGGGAAGCATAGCTGAACGCGACCATATCACACCATAACCAGACCATAACAGACCATAACACTTGAATGAGTTTTTTTTTTTTTTTTTTTTTTTTTTTTTTTTTACGAAGTTTGTGTGATCCAACCTCATTTAACTTCGCACCGAGAGTTTCCATTGCGCGCATCCCAAATTTTCGACAAATTTGGTCTTGGTGGCGTTTATACTTCTGTCAGGGCAGTGGGCTCAATTCTACCACTCTCGTTATACAGGCTCATAGCACTCTAGAGCGCTTGCATACGTAATTTATTGCGAAAGCCCTAATTACCCATCTATTTTGAACTTTACCTACACGTCAATTATTACCTGGTCATCTAAATCACAAAACATAAAGAAGCTGCTTCCTTTAGTTCAGTGAGGACACCAGGCAAACCCAATATATTGTTACGGGGATAAAGTTTATTTAGGGACTATTGCTATATACAACGTTTGGACAAGCAGCGGCGACGGATGCAAGGCTATCGCGCGCCTCTGGCTACTTCGTCGCCATCGTCTTCGTCCGACCGACAGTAGCAGCCCCTTCCCTGTCTCGTGGCAATATCACGCATGAAAAAATAGAAAGAAAAAAAAAATGAAGTGAGAACCCCAGACGAACCTAATATATCATGCATGAAAAATTAAAAAGAAAAAAAAATCAGGGTTCACTAATTATTCGTAACGCTTCTAAATAAGCCAGAAACGTTAAAACATCGCGATACATTGTGCTGAAAATGCTACCTATTATCTCAAAGTATAAAATATCTGAAACGCAGAGTTCTCTTGAGACATTGGGAAACCTAGCTAATAACTTTCGGCTACTGACTTACAGTTTTTTTAAAGCTGTATTTGATCAACACGCATTTACCATCACACACGAACTTGGCGGACTGTTCGCCCTATGTTCACAAAATTTGACCTCAGTTGTATTTAAAGGAGTACTGACACAAAAATTTTCGAACTTGTTTTTTCTGCTGTATTAAGTATAGCTAATACCCAGTAATCACGGCGCGATACCTCATTTGCTTCAGAGCGCGACAGATAATTATTTGGAGCCTTCTTTGCAGCGACCAGTCAGAGTTTCGGTTTCAGAGAGCAACGAGATGGGAGAAGAGGGATTGTATACACAGTGAGCACGTGATCGCACAAAACTGTGACGTGTACAAGCTAGCGCGCTCGCAGGCGAGCGAGCTTCGTGTTGCTAGTTCGTCTGCTACGCCTGCACGAGCTTTGTTATGTCGACGCCGTCCTCGTTTTCGTCGTCCAGCGTTGACGATTTCCTCCAGGCGGGAGTCGCCACCGTATTAGACGTGGTCAGCCACTATTGATTCGATCCACCATAGGCGAGCTGCGATCGCTGGGAAACGGTATAGGCCTAGCTCTCTGGCCGTCTGATCCGGTGCCGACGGCCCTTGCGATCCGTCCGCACCTCAATAAAGCACCTTTATTCGTCAACACAATCAACGACTGTACATTTATGACGCTCATAACTGACAGTAGAATTAGTTTTGCCGACGGCGTTGGTAGCGATGAGAAAACACGTTAGCAAGGCGAGCCGCTTCGTAGAGACGATTGCTGCGGCGGCTGCGCTGACCGCTTGCGAGCGAAAATCACGCCAACGATTAACCATAATTCCTTTCTCTATGGATTAACCATATCGTACAACGTTTCATAACAGGCACACTTTCGAGGTCACTATACTCTAAGAGTTATCTAGCTCGTGTCAGAAACAATTGAGACGATTTTGTGCCGCCGTCAGCGGCGAACGAGGCCAGCGTCTCGACCAGAGAGAGAGAGAGAGAGAGAAAAAAAAGGTCGCCATATCCACGAAGAGAATGATGATGAGTGGGCGAAGCTCCGGAGGTAATCTGGTAAACCGTGAATCCTCCGTAGATTTTGTCCACTCGATCATCATACAAAGATGTGTCACACAAACACGGGGGTGTGATTTACACATGGGGTAGATGATTTTGTTCAAGAGCTCTACGGACCACAAAAAAGGAGGGGGTTCCCCTGATTCTGTTTTAATCATATATGACGTTAAGCTCAGGAAAACGTTTCCCTTTGAAAAAAATTAAAATCATATATGACGTTAAGCTCAGGAAAACGTTTCCCTTTGAGTATAACGACATTGTGGTACGTAAAGTAGAAAGCCAAGGGATCGTGAATTGGATGTAGTCTAAAGTTCGAGATGACGATGTTTATACAAGTTCCCCTGATGGTGGTGGGACGTTTGTATTCTTATGAAATGCACCAGAGATCGTAGCGGGACATCATGTGTTGGACTAGCCAGTCGTCGTTCATGATGTCCACGTTAATGTCTCCGGTGAGCACGAAGGGGCCGTGTTTGTATTCAGTTTCATACTGCAGCATCACCTTCTCGATGTACGGGACGATGTTTCCCTTGAACAGGTTAGGTGCCAGGTACATAGTCATGACAACGATCCCGTTGGAGAGCTTCACGGCGGTGTGCTCCCCGTTGCGGCTCTTGTTGGTGAGCGGTAGGTGGAGATCCTCCGCTGTGTCTCAACGTAATCTAGTAACGGTGGCTGTATCTGGCAGCTTGACGATGTTCATAGTAGCAGGGTAGCAGTATATCGAAGCGCATTGAGTGTCGACCGGCGAAAGAGAAAGCGCCATCTAGTGGGCGCCATTCAAATCAAACGAGAGCACAGCTATGCCTCTAGCGGGAGCGGCTAGTACTAGCGTGGCTACAACGGCGCGACGGGGGACATGCCTCGACTACCTCGACCCTAAGGAGCTTCGCCCCTTAAAAAAAAAAAAAAAAGCACCGGGACGATCGGAGCGGCGAGAACCTTGCTCGCCAACCCCGCCCCGACGGCAGCGCAAACTCGTGACGTAGCGTTTTCTTGGTTATTTACAATCCTCCCTTGATGTCATGTCGCGAAGTGCTGCGCTTTGCGGGTGGCTGCACGCGCGTACTTTTAAAATTGATTTTAAACATGTTCTCAGCTACATGCTGTCGGAGCAATAACAAGTGAATCCCGCACTGCTGAGTGCGGTGTCCCACAGGGCAGCGTTTTATCGCCGCTTCTGTTTAACACAGTACTCGCCGCGCTTCTAAGTCGCTTGCCTGGAGACAATGACTTCCCTGTGAGCATAGCTATATATGCAGATGATATTGCTCTGTGGATAAGCGGCCCTTCGCACCTTCGCCCGTGGCTTCGTGCAAGCTTGCAAATAGCTCTGAACGCGACTTCGGAGTAGTTGGGTGTAGTTGGCCTGCAGATCATCATCATCATCATCATCATCATCGTCATCATCATCATCAGCCTATATTTTATGTCCACTGCAGGACGAAGGCCTCTCCCTGCGATCTCCAATTACCCCTGTCTTGCGCTAGCGTATTCCAACTTGCGCCTGTTGGCCTGCAGATATCACCTGCTGAGTCGGCTGCAATAGCATACCACCCTAAACAACGCGCTCGTCGAACAATGAGCCGACTGTACCTTGACGAAACGCCAATAAGCTGGGGGCGACAACACTGTTATTTGGGCTTAATTGTGGATGATCGCATCTCTTGGCGTCCTGCCGTCAAATTCGTACGACACAAATCGCAATCCATCCTTAAGTATGTGGCCGCCTTGACTGCTAGAGGTGCTGGCTGTGACCAAACAATGACTCTGCAGGTGTACCAATCATCTGTACTCTCAGGCATGATGTATGCGTTACCATTCCTGAACGTACCACCTAGTTTGATGGCCCAACTGGAACGTAATCATCGCGTTGCCCTTCGACTAATGCTGGGATTACCTAGTGAGGCGCAATCAGTTCCATTACTCACTGAAGCACATCATTTACCTCTAAGGCTACAAGCAGACCAGAGAGCTCTATATCATATTGAGCGTCTGCACCGCGCATCGGATGGGGGGTACATTATAGTGCTACGGAACAGTATCTGCGATGACGAGGAGGCGAGCAGTGTGAAGACGACGATTAGAGGCTAGCGGGGGCTGTTGCCTCATGGCCAAGTGCGACGCATTTGCTTCTAAATATACTTGTATATAGCTTTTCATCTGCGTCTTCCTACGTAACATATCTGGTGGAAGTGGACGTTGCCTGTACCGAGTCACGGAGCTTCGCAGTGGATGGTGCGTCGAGCCTTCCGTCATGGCTCCCGGCGACGACAGCTCGACTCAGCCGGCTCCGACACCTGCTTCCACTTCGACGACCTACATCGATCTCCCCGCTCCCCGTGATTCTGGCGTATTCTCGGGCAAAGATGGGGAGGACGCCGAGGACTGGATCAGCCTGTACGAACACGTCAGCCGCAATAACCGGTGGGACCCTACTATCATGCTCGCCAACGTAGTCTTTTACCTCGGTGGCACACCTCGAGTTTGGTTTCGGACACACGAAGATGAGCTCACCAGTTGGGATTCGCTTAAGCAAAAGCTCCGAGACTTGTTCGGCAACCCCTACGGTCGCCAACTTGCCGCGCAGAAGGCGTTATCCGGCCGTGTGCAGACGTCAACAGAGCCCTACGTCACGTACATTCAGGACGTCTTGGCTCTGTGCCGCAAAGTTGACGCACACATGACTGAGCCAGACAAGGTTTCCCACATATTCATGCATATTATGCATTGCCGATGACGCCTTCAACTTGCTTGTTTTCAACAACGTGGCGACAGTGGGTACAGTTATAAAAGAGTGCCGCCGCCTGGAACTCGCTAAAAGCCGACGTATCGACCAGCAGTTTGCCCGTCTGCCCAACACCCCAGCGACATCTTCCTGTGCCGACGCTCCTCGTCCATACAACACTGGCGACGTTGCCAGGATCGTCCGGCGTGAGATTGAGGCCGCCTATCCGGCTGCCTTCGACTCCAGCTCCTCCAACGCACCTGCAGTGATGGTTTCGCTGATCCAGGCAGTTGTCCGCCAGGAGTTCGCAATCATGGGTCTTCACACCGTCTGCTCGGCCCATCGCCCTGATATATACCCACCAGGCTTCTTTGATTCCGCCCGTCCCACATCTTATAGCCCACCACGTTTCCGCAACCCATCTGAATGGCGCACTGCTGACGACAAGCCCATTTGTTTTCACTGCCGTCGAATCGGGCACATTTCTCGCCACTCTCGCAGTCGCTGGAGTTCCCCGACCCGGTCACGACTTTACAATTGCTAGTAGGTACAGCGGGGGCGTGGCACTGCGGGTCACGTGACTTCGCTTAACACGTGTTGTCATGACAATCGTGGAGCTCCTAGGTGCCTAGGGACAAAATTGCTTAGGGACTTTTGAGACATTGGTCTGGCACGAGACGGTCTTTGGAGGGTCCCTCCAGAGACCGCACAAACGTCCCGCCAGTCGTTTGTGCGCAGGCGCGAGGACACGCGGGTGCGAGAGAGAAAATTGCGTCCACTCTTGCGCAAGCGGATACTGCTCTCGTTTGTGCCCCGGTGCCGACGCGAAGCGGCGGTCGTTGGGGTGTTGCGGAGCACAGCGTAGCGACACCCCAAATAAACAAATACTGCTGCAGTCAGGTAGACTTCTCCCTCCCTGATAGTGAGATTATATTTGGATCATCAAAACAGTGAGTGACCCCAAATAAACAAATACTGCTGCAGTCAGGTAGACTTCTCCCTCCCTGATAGTGAGATTATATTTGGATCATCAAAACAGTGATGCGTTTATTTAGGAATACCATCGGTCCCTTAACAGCAGCCACAGTTGTGCCCAGTCACGACCAGCCCAGCGTGTTCTCGGTTCCTACGCCGGTGGCCGGAAGCCAGTGTCGCGTAAACAAACCTCAAGTCTCGGAAGCCAACGTTAGGGACAAACGCATACAAAACCAGCAAAGGAAGAATTCTCCGCCGTAGTACCTTGAATATTTCGAACGTCAGCACTACCGAATCGTTGAGAAATACGGGTTTTACACCACCAGAGTTCACCGAAGATCAAAAGCAGTCATGCCATACCACCACTACTGCAAGGATGTGCGCCACTAGAACAAACACTAGAAAAATAAAGCGCGGCCGGCGTGGGCCACACCGCCAGACATTCAACGCGCCTTGTAGAAAGTCCCTAAACGATTCGGTCCCTATGCACCTAGGAGATGCGCTCGGCAAGGTCGATGCGTCGCTGCGTCTCCACGATTGCCACGACAGCACTAGTGCGTAAGTGACCCGCAGTTCCACACCCCCGGTGTACCTAAGTCGTAACCGGGAGAGGGCAAAGTGCCTCTCTCTCGTGTCCGCCCGGCTCCCGCGGCGCGCGCATGCGACGAGAGTGTACGCGGGAGAAGGAGAAGGTGTCCGCCCGGCTCCCGCCGCGTGCGCTGCGCTACGTGCGCATGCGACAACGAGCGTACGCGGGAGAAGATGGCGGTGTGTGCTCCCCACACAACATACCAAACACGAAACTATGAACTTTCGGTTTAAGATTGCCACGCTCAAGTCAGCATATTGAGATATTAAACTTAGCCTAACTTACGCGTTAAAGGGTTAGTGATAGTCAGGCCAATGGTGTGTGTGTTTGTGCAGAGAGAGATACTATTCGAAGCAAAGGCAGAGAGGCTGGTTGGGTGTCCTGTTCTGGTGGTGCCCAAGCCTACTATATTCCATTTAACGGCGAATAATACCTCGAACTCTTTAGACGTCGAGACATTCTATAGTGGAGACGTTCGTCATCTGCGGCATCCAGTCGACTGTGGGTCGGGTCAGGTGGGAGGGGGCGCGGCCTTGTCTCGCCCTCCGCTCAAACACAGCGGTGCCGCAGCAGCACGACCCATCCGCCGCACCGCCCCGTGACTCAGCACTTCCCTCTCGGCGCGTTTCCGTCAGCTGCTCGCCCGCTCAGCTGAGGGCCCGGCGGCTTTGTAAGGAGCCCGCGGCTATGACGACGTGCCGCAACCGGTCCCGAGCCGCTCTCGGGTGTGACGTCTCCGGGCCGAGTCATGCGGCCAATCCCGTCCGGTCCGCAGGTATAGGTGGAGGCCCCCGTAGCGGGCACTACGGTGTGTGTGCGAGGCGCTTCCATCCCCCTTCTGTTTTTAGCAGGCCGGGCCTCCCCCGCTCACCCCCTTGTGTGCGGCGTGGCGATCTTTATTTAGTGCGGCCCCTCAGCGAGAAATCGGCGGAGAGGCGCGCCGGATGACTCAGGCGCGCTCACACACTGGTTCTGCTCGGTGTGAGCAGTCATTCAACCTTGGCTCCCAGCAGGCGAAGTGGCCCCTCAGGGTCGCTGCAGAATGCCAGTGTCTTCGGGAAGAGTGAATGTACAACGCCCGCACAGAAACTGCAAGAAAACTGACAATTTGCGCATGCCCGTATGTCGTATGCGTTAAGACACCACGACGTTTCGGAGAGCGTTTCGAAGGTCGTTTCAAACAGCATTAATTTTTCTTGCGCTGTGTGCTGGAAGACACAAACAGGGACGAAACAAGCACTGGCTATAAAGCGGACCACTCGCAACGAATACTTGAGACAGTATTTATAGTTGCCAGGATGCAGGCAGATCAGCCCGAAAACTGCGATCGCCCATTGAAAAACCAATTCTACGAGCTGCTACTCTAGTTCGCGCGCGAAGCAGGTCTTCAGGCGTTCACTTAACAGTTCTATACACTGATCTCTACTACAGGGGCAAAACAAAAATAATAAAGATTAGTCAGAACGGCCATGCCGAGAGAGAGAGAGAGAGAGAATTAACTTTATTAAAGGTCCTGAAGGGGCCTGGGCACCCCTTACGGGGGCCGGCCCGGTGGCTCCACCCATGTGGGGACTGGGAGTCGGAGCTCGCCAGCCACCTGTTGGGCCTTCTGGACGGCCTGGTGTTGAAGGGCCCTGTCGGGGCGCCTGAGGTGGTTGATCCAGTCGTCCTCGGTGGCAGGAGACCCGAAGCAAGCGTTTAGCGTGGGACACTGCCACATATTGTGATCTAAGTCGCACTTTGGGATTACGTCTCGAGGGCACTGTTGGAGAATAACGAAGGTCGCAGGGTAGCTCCGGTCACGAACGGTAATTCTTGTACGAATTACAATCGGCGCGGTGGTTGTATAGTACTGCCAGGTGGCGGTGAGCACGGGCAAAACGAAATAAAAAAGAATAAAAAATCATGAGCCATTCCACTCTGTGAAGGTGGCTGACCAGCGAAGCTGTTTAGCACACGACACAGAGGTGACAAAGAATTTTGAACAAAGATACGAACATATTTATTGTCTTGATCGGTGGGTCACTATACATATAAATTCGCGTGAACGACGGGATCGCCGCCCCGAGGAGCCGGAGGAAACTAGGCACGCGTGACGTTTCGACGGCACCGCCTTGCACCACGCGAGAGCGGACGGAAACAAAGCTAGATACGCAAGCGCTTGGAACGCCGACATAGAGAGGGCGTTGCGAACGTAGACATGGCCGACGCGGGTCGCACAGCGGCAAATTTCTGAGAATCCTTTATTATCTACCTGGGAGTCTACTCATCTTGAAAACGGTGCCTACTGATAACTAATCTACTCAAAACGCATATCCAAGTGACGAGACGTATAAGCTTTTGCCTAGAATCAAACGATTTTGCATAAAATTCGGAACCTGAGTTCTTGCACACGCAGAACAGAAAGGCACGGAACCCTAACCATAAACAGCTTCGCTGTAAAAAAGAAAAAGAAGCAAGAAACTGGCAAAGCAGTTCAGCGGAAATTTGCGAGAGGGAAGGAAATTTACCGTGAACTAAATCCTAAGCCTCTACGTCGTCCAATCACAATTTGATGACGTGCCACGCCGAAGCGGAGGACTGCGGGTCGACTTTGACACCCTGCGGTGGTTCTTTAACGTGCAGCCAATCCACGGTACACGAGCGGTATTTTGCATTCCACCCCCATCGGAATGCGGTCGCCGCGGCCAAGGTCGAACGCGCGACCTCGCACTCAGCTGCGTAACAACACAGCCACTGAGCTGTCGGTAACATTAATTTTGTAATCATCGATCAAGTACGTTTCAAACCAATTTCGAGGCTCCGACACACGTTTCGTCGCGTTTATGCATGCGATATATCGACCACGCCCTCAGCTCACGCCGCACGAGAACCATTGATGAAGTCCCCTTTGCAGCTTGGCTATAAAAGTTTTATCCACCTGAGAGTATATAGCACGAGGCTACTCAGAAAGAAAGTTTCGCGGTTGAAGGAAAATTGCTCCTGGTCCGGCAATCAAACCTCGCATAAACGTCTTATTACGGTATACGGTCGCTCCACCATCTTGACTATCACGAGGAGGCTAGCGGGTCATATATTAATCGACAATGGAGCAGGAACACTGAATACGGGAAGTATTGTGCCTGGCGGTCCTTCGGGACAAAGGAGGCCTCATCGACAGACGTGCAGCTGTGGAGTGCTGTTCACGCTTGTCGTTTCTCGCGGCCGGGAAGCGTCACCGTCACCTGGGACTGATGGATGAGCAATTAGTCCCCAGGCTGCAATGGGTGATCGGCCTCCTGCGTCCCTAAAACGGCAACGTCGCTCTTGGTGTATTTCCGTTAATCACCAGCGCCCGCCCGAACTACGACGAGGCCCGGCGCCGACTGTGACGGGCAAACCTGGAGCCCCCTTCCGAGACAACAGCCGCCGCCCTCCATGGAAACGGTCGCTTCCGCGAAGGCCAATCTCCGGACCCTGTCAAACTGACCTCGTATTTCGGAGCATCGAGATTTCGGAGCAATAACGGCCTTGTACCCCAGCTAGGTGGTAAAATTAATACAGAACTACGGTGTGCCTCGAAATCAGATCGTGATTCTGGCGTCACGTAAAATTCCAGAATTTTTTTTTTTTACAGAAGGTAACTGGAGGAAATTATGGTGCTGCAACCGTTCCCATACCACGGGAATGATGGGTAAGTTTAACTGAGATTTGTCCAATCCTCGTGCTTGTGACTTCAAGCGTTCTTGCAACGCCATTTTATTGCGCTTTATCTTAGTAAACATCCACGACATGTTTTTTTTTAAACTAATCGCACGAAGGAAATACGTTTTATTGCGATAGCAATTATATGGACACTCCAAAGCCGATTTCTGCCGTCGTCGTCGCCGTCGTCGTCGCCGTGAGGTTCCGTATGACGTCAACGGCGATGGAATCGTCGCCGCGCTCCGGACGCTGTATGTGCGAGTGAAAGGGCGCGAGGGACGCGCGCTTTCACGGGGAGCGAACGCACGTCGGAGAGCAAACGCGCGTTCTGCGCCGTGCTCCCTGAAAGGCTGCAGAATTAAGCGTCTGTTTCCTCCTTTCCATATATAGAGAGTAAACGCAACTTTTTCCGTCGCGCGAAAGGCTGTGGGGGGACGGGAGGGAGGGAGGGGATGCAACGTTTAGCTGCGGCCCCAAATGCGTATTTATATAAAAACGCCGCGCGCGTTCGGTGCGAACGCGGGCGAAACGCCGACGGCGTCGACAACAGTTCTGCGCGTTGCTGGTGCTGCTGCATGTCCAAGTTTATACAGCTGATAAAACTACTATCCTTACTCCGTATAGCTCTCTACTAATTTGCTATCGCAATTCGTGCTTCGCCTTTCGGGTGAAACTGCGATAAATTTTTTTCCGTACACGACATTATACCATTGCGAATTGTTGCACTTGTAACACACTTTTCGTTAGAAATATCCAATCTGCGAAATCGCAAAGGCGCTTGAAGTCAGAAAAAGCGAAGTTTGGGCAAATCAATCAAACTACTATATTGTTCCCATGCTGCCCTAACCGACACACTTGCAGCTTCCTTCCGCAGAGACTAACGCCATACTTTTTCCTCCAGCAACTTTTGCTAGGAAATACATTTCGGCCGGAGTGCTACAGAGTTACTGTGCAGTACTAGTTACTATAGTTACTACACAATAACTATACAGCAACTGTACAGTAACTCTAGAGTGCTACTGCCAGCAACACCGTACAGCGGACGAAAACGACATCGTGCTTCTTGCGACGCGGAAGAGACACGAAAACGTGTGAAGAAATGACTAGACCATAAAGAGCGTCCGGTCCTGTCCGCTCGTTTGACATGTTCTCACGTCTTTTCCACCGCAAGTACGAACCAACTGCTCAGCAACAAGTAGTAATACGCCGTATTGCTATACTTAACAAATAGTAGTCGTGTGCGTGTGTGTGTGTGAACTCACTGCAGTGCGACTTGCCTTCGCCTTTTATATCTATGTTCGTTTGTGTATATGACTATGTAGCGTGGCCCTAGGACGTTGATTATCTTCCTTTTATCACTAATTTTATATATATATATATATATATATATATATATATATATATATATATATAGTAGTGTGCGCGCGTGTGTGTGCGTGTGTGCGTGTGTGCGTGCGCGCGCGCGTGTGTGTGTGCGCGTGTGCGCGCGTGTGCGCGTGTGCGCGTGTGCGCGTGTGCGTGCGCGCGTGTGTGTGTGTGTGCGTGCGCGCGTGTGCGTGTGTGCGTGTGTGTGCGCGCGCGCGCGAAAAGGAGTAGCCGTCACCATTATGGGGTGTCTACATCCCTTTACTTTATTTATATTTCAGTAAAAAAAAAATATGCGACATTGTGCGCACAGGGAAAAGTAAGTGTTTCAGAACATGTAGCACCACCACCAATAACATTAGGAACGCTATGACGTAAAGCTATTTCGATCTGTTTCTATTTCATTTTCTTCGTAAGCCCTCCGCGATTGGTCAAAATTTTGGGGGGCCACGCTACTTCGCCTGTCTATCATTACACGTCACGAAAACTCCCCATTTTAAGATGACGTGCACACACTAATTATGCGTGGTTATGCGGAACCAAAAGAAAAATGCATTTCTTTCCGATTGTGCACATTTGTCACCATTAGCCTGCTGCAAATGATGGAAATGTTTTCGGGTCAAGTCTATATAGTTCACCTGCCTCTCACGCGACTTCACAAAACTGCGGAAACTCATCCCGTCGAAGTGACGTGCACGCACTAGAGAAGCATTAATATGCAGGACAAAACTGATTTTTTTTTAATAGCCGAAGAGTGCCCCGTTCCGAAAAGAAGGCGGCCGTCTACTGATCGCTCTGGCGCTGTATATATACTCGGAGCTACGGGTGAGAATTGATTTCATTGCGCATTAAAAAAAATTGCGATGCAGTATCACGTTGCCGAACTCTTTCGGCGCGTATTCGACATCACTGGGTCAAATCTTCACTGAGGGCCCGTTTCGGTGACGTTTTTAACGCCCTGTTGCTCGCCGCCGCGACGTCGTCGAGCCCTCGCAAGCTAATAAAGGGGAAGCGGACCAATCGGAGACGCCGGCACCACTCTTTTTTCACCCGGGTATCTACTTTCACTGCGCTAGCTCGGCCCCATTGAAACCCCCTTCTCCTTTTCACGCTCCTCGCCTCTCGACAGCCAATTAGATAAGAGAAACCTGTCTGAGGTAGGCAATGATATTCGCTTTGAGACCAAACAATAGCCACCTCCTATAAACGAGAAGAGCGTTTGAATGGGTTGCTGAAACAACCCTGCGCGTCACCGCCAGTGCTTGCGTTGGCAGTCACGTAAAATTGACGTCAGGAGATTGGAAGAAAGGCATAATGGGATAACCTTACGTTACAGAGCCCTAGGTTTGCATACATAAAACGATCCCAAAGAGGAAAAAGAAAGCTAGCCAACAATTTCCTAAAGATGGGGCACAATGCCTGTCAGCTCTATAAGAGAAAAGGTACATAGAAGAAGAATAGTGAGTGAAGAACACGAGATAGTGGAAGGGGCATGCAAGGTGAGCGAAGAAAGAAAAAATTTAAAAAAAAAAAACGAAAGAAGGTGCAGAACAACACACGTGATCCAGCAGACAAAGTCCTTTTATCATTTTTGAAGCAGACGATTCTAGACTCCCTATTATAGCCTGATATTTTGCTATAATTTTGCGCAAATCTGTAGACAATTTCCACCAAGATGCATCTGCAAGACACTCAGTATACAGTACTTGAGAAGCAAGCCTGCAAACAAACGAACAAGCAATGGGATGGGTAGCTGTGAGGGTCGGTGGCTGTCGCAGTAAATGCATACAGAGCCGGATAAATCGCCAAAGTCCGCCGATTCTTTCCCTTTTTTTGTGTGTGTGTGTATTTTACTTAGTGCGCCGATTCTTTCTCGATCCCGAATACGACCTTCCGACGCTTAAGATGTTACCGATAACGCGCACCCCCGCCCGCTTTACTCAGCTCAACCCCGGTTCCGGCCTCGCTCTCGAGACAGACGCGCTCACGCCACCGCTCACCTCCCATTGTCGATAGACGA
This sequence comes from Dermacentor silvarum, assembly GCF_013339745.2. Taxonomy (NCBI): domain Eukaryota; kingdom Metazoa; phylum Arthropoda; class Arachnida; order Ixodida; family Ixodidae; genus Dermacentor; species Dermacentor silvarum. The sequence goes on along the minus strand of NC_051156.1, from coordinate 187,856,059 downwards.
GTCGCTCCCTATTTTTACTCGGTGACGTCAACTGCGTTGCCCTAGCCCGCGTCTTCGACAACACTGGGTTCGAGACGCGTCTAGAGAGAGGCCGTCGATCGACAGCATTGTGAAGTGGAACCTGTGCTCTAGTTACTTATAACTGTCAGATTATATACCGCTATTACTTATTACTTCAGTATTCATCATCGTCAGCCTATTTTAATGTCGACCACTGCAGGACGACTGCCTCTCCCAGCGATTTCCAATTGTTCCATTCTTGCGCTAGCTGATTACAACAATTGCGCCTGCAAATTTTCTAATTTTCATCACCCCACCTAATCTTCTGCCGTCCTCGACTGCGCTTCCGTTCGCTTGGCACTCATTCGGTAGCGTTAATGGTCCACCGGTTATCTGCCTTATGCATTACATGGCCTGTCCGGCTCCATTTTTTTTCTCGTAATGTCGATTAGAATATCGACTATCTCCGTTCGCTCTCTGATCTGACTTAATTTAGTATTACTACTTTATATTACTCTCATTTATTAGCTACGTTGCTATCAAATCAGCTCATTATTCCTTGCAGAAGGAGGGGGCTACCGCAAATAGCTGTCGATTTCAGCAGCTTGACAAGGCGGCTGTGGAGTGCGTTTATGGTAGGGAGAAACATTCTTCATAGACAACATTCCCTAAAAGTATTTCACAAACACGTCGTTTAAAGCCGCTTAACATTGTTTCGTTTAGGCTAACTTCGAATAGTTTTAAATAATCTTTCTTTTCCATTCGCAGTTCAAATGTGGAATAGCTTAGACGGATCGTTGCGCGAACTGCCATGTGATCAATCAGCGAAGGAAGTGATTAATTATGCTTTCCACTAACATTTCTCAGTTTATTGCTCTGTATTAAACTTATGTATCCACTTCTACAATGCATTTGTCAAGGGAAATCAGTACCTGTAAATAAGAAAGAAATAAAACAAGGCAATTGTACAACCACAGGTGTACTAACAAAGCAAATCTTCGCTTTAGAACAGCAGAACCACTGAACGGCCTAATGCTGCAGTCTTCTCCTGCCTCAAGGCAATATTGTGGAACGACGCGGCGGAATGAATACAAGGAATCTGAAGTGGTCAGAGACTAACGGCAAACATTTATTACGCTGTTTTTTTTTTTTTTTTTTCCTCGTGTTTTAAGCATACACAAGCCAGCGACGTAGTCTTTTCCGCACGAGGCCTTTTATTGCAGTGAAGACAGCTTTAACGAGCACTACTTGGCAAACTCTACGCGCTATGTACTTAGAGACGTTTAAGCTTCCGTGTCCTGCCGCAGGTCGTTTGTTTCCGTAAAACAGCTCTCACCTGAGCATCGTCTGCGCATGCGTGGTGACGCGCATACAGAGAGAGACTAAACAAGAGCAAACAATAAACCAAGCAGCGCATCAGTTATTCGCGCCATTTCTAAAAAAACATTTCACCATAGAGAGAGAGATAAGTTTAATGATGCGAAATGCAGAGAGGTCGGCCTGAGGTAAATTCCTCTAGCCAGCTACTCTGCGTTGGGGGAAGGGGAAGAGGGAAAGCATATCAGAAAAAAGCGTTCACCAATCACCATATCAAGTGAATACTTTAGCAGGCAACAAGACACACAGTAAGGAAACCGAGGCCGTTTTTTTTTTTTTCCTCACTGGGGACCGCGTCATTTGGTTAACTTCAGAAACTTGACCTCGTGGCGTGCCCCGTTGTTGAAATAGAGTTGTGTGGCTGATCGATGATTGATCAAATCTGATTTATGCATGAATAGCTTATCTCATAGCTTATAACACGTGCAAGGTATAGTTTGGTAGTTCATTCAGAATGCCGCGACGCCCATTACAGTGAGCGTCGTAACCACCCGCACGAGGTTTTCGCAAGTCCTGTATGATATAAAGACAACCGATATAAAGGAGCGGGATGGAGGGTGCCTCTGATTGCGATCGCATTTCAAACAACGAATCGAGGAATTTCAGAAATGAGACGAAATGCTAGTGTCTTCAAGAGTGTGGCCCTCATTGAAGAGAGAGAGAGAGAGAAAAGGCGTGATAGACGACGATATATAGTCATGGCTCATTAAAAGAAGCCTAATATTATTCATCTGAAACGGAAGTTTCCACATCTTATGATGCGTTCCATGTCAAGCAACGGGGACCAACGTCTGTCAGTAAGCCATCGATATCTCTGTTTCTCTGCTTGATAAAGAAGTGTAATTTTTGATAGGGCATTTACCCACGATGTAATGCACGTATTGTCGAGAGGCGTATGTTTTGTAATACATGTATTTTGTGTTTTGTTATCGTTTCGGTGTTGTTAGTGCCGGGTGTAGTGCCGCGTGATGATTATTGTGGTTACCGATTCTCGTCTACTTCGAGGAATAAAAAAAAAAAAAAAAAAACAGTCGGCAGTTGGTGCCCGTCACGTCCATGTGTGTTTTTCTCCCCTCGTTTGTCGTGCTGCAATCCTCGCCGCCTTCGCCGGTGCTTTCCAACGGAGCTGCGCGAACAAGAGCGAGATCCCACGCCGCTTTTTTCTGGCACGCCGCGGACATCTTTACCTGACAGTATTAGAAGTCAAATTGCAACTCTAATGCTGTCTGGTAAGATGTTGACGGAGCCTTAGAAGGTTGGCAACAAAGAGAGGTCCTTGGCTCGGTTGGCAGGCCGACGTGGAACGTTCAGGAGCTGTAGTTTTTTTTCTATGAACCTGAAACGAGTCAAGAAAACAAGATAGTCGAATGTTAGGCTTGTCGATGACGCACATTTAGAAGCACAGGATGATAAACGAACGTTCATGAAAAAAAAAAAAAAACGGCGCAAGCTACAGGACAAGAAAACTAAACACAGTCGCTGACTATCGACTGGTGTTTATTATTATTATTATTATTATTATTATTATTATTATTATTTCAAAGGCAAATGCGAATGGCGGAGCACGCGGTCTGAGATCATTACCGCGCTCTCTGCGGCTGCACTCTCGGATCGCATATTCCGGCGTTCGCATTTCGTTTTAGCGCCACTGTACATCGCTGGGACACAAGACTGGTAGGAATCGACTCACACAGCGCTGACTTACGACACATTTATTGGCAAAATACGCGAAGAATATGCAAGTACGTAACCACCGGCATACCAGCAGTATGATGCGCGTTACATGACGCAAATTTGCCGCAAAATACATGACGCAAATCCCGAGCATGTGCCAAGCACGCAACAGCAAACATTGCCCAACTCAGCATACGCGAGACTCAATAAACGGAAACGAAAAAAAAAAAAAAGAAGATTATCTTACGCGGTTGAACAAACATTTCTCGAGCACGGCATGCGGGTGCATTATTCCTTATTCGTGCACGCGACTCGTCAAAAAAAAAAAAAGAAATATGAATTGCTGTGTCTTCATGGCTAAAGTGGCATTGAATGAATAACTGATATAGCTAGCATACAGCCTTTAGATATTTCCGGCAACTTGCCATATCATTTGCTATACGAAGCATGGGGTAGCTTTCCGATCGCATCACACTGTATTCATCTCATCACTGACAGCTTTCCAAATCACTTTGATTGCCTGACACTAGGATTTAAGGTTCCGACAACCTGCGGACTCGCCTGCGCCCAACCGCGCGTTCTCCCGGCCTACAATGACCAGCAATGCGCCTCATTTTTCACGACTTCTGCTTTACTGGACGCTGCCGTCATCCGGTGGTTCAAGCATCGCATGCTGACGTGTCACGCGGCATTTCACCCTGGCGCACAGGTCCCCGACGTTCTGACAATGCAAGCCTCAGTAGAACGAAGAAGTTCCCAACAAGGGGCTTCTCCGCAATATACCTCTTATTGCGGAGAAGTCAGCTTCGACGACTCTTGTTTTTGACGAGCTACGTACGCATGCACGGACACCTTCGTTGAGTACCGCAGCGCGTCGCAAGATCATGCGCAGGCTCAATCCAGCAAGAAAGAAAGCAAAGCGCTGCGAAATAATACGCGATGAGGAACGTTACCAACTATTGCACGCCTTGCACGCAGCCTTATACGGAACTAGTACAAACCACTGGAAAGTGCTCTTGGCTAACAAAGTATAGGAACTTTTCCCGCATAAACTCCGTAGCCTACACTTCCGACCCGCACACCACTTTTCAGCGATCACACGCGAAGTCGCTGCTTCAACTGCGGATTGCGCGAAGTGCTGCAAATTGGTCTAAATTTAACGGAACGTTTATAGTGCGCACCCTATACCTTCCGGTACAAGAATATTATTTCCGCGCGAGCATACAACCACCGAAGACAGCTGCTGCAGAAACCAAGAAGAGAATCTCCTATTAATGATCGAAGGTTAGCTTGCTCACATCGGAGTAACCAGTCACGAATACGTGCGAGACCATACCAGCTGCTGGTACGCCAGGAAGTACTTGATATAGCCCTAGTGAGCATGAAAAAAAAATCTTTAGTCTAAAACATGGCTGACACGCTGCGAGATGACGCTTTGTATATAATAGGCGCGGAGTTTTTTTTTTCTTATTATTATTGAACACATAAGTTGCAACGGTCCAGTGTCACTCACACTTCATTCTGTGCGTCCAACTCACAATATAGGAACGCGCATCGGAATTTTAGTTGTGGCATTTCCGCACTACTTACTCGGCGTTGGTCGCTCGAAAATACGGTGCTCAAGCCGTGCATTATTTCTATTTATTTATTTAGTATCTTGCCAGATAATGCTTCCGCAGTACCTGTCAGCGCAACTATAGAGCCGATCGACATTAAAAAAAAAAGTCTAAAGAAAAAAAAATATTGGCACAGATGATTTCACGAATGGCGCCCCGCTTGTCTACCCAGCGAAACACGCAAAACCTTTCAGAAAAAACGTCCCTCATATAGAGAACTCGTTAAATGAGGAAAAGACGACGTGCCACTATCGACTTCACCCACCCGTGAAGGCCCTGCATACAGTTGCGTCGTGATGGTCGACGGCCCCCCTCTCTGTTTCGCCGCCAAAGCCCTCCCTCCTAGTTCCTCCTCCCCCTCCCCCCCAACAACAACGCTCCGCAGTGTACGCGAATACAGTTGCAATAGCTGCAGATAAGTCAGAGACCAAGACCACGGAACGAGCAGCGAGATATCGCGACTCTCTTTTGCGGAGCTCTCGCATCAACGTAACCGCAAAGGAAAAAAAAAAAGAAAATAAAGAGAGAGCGCTTACGTTTCAGGTACGATGCACGCTCTATACGTACTATACCTATGCATACGCACGATTCGATCCGGCGTTCCATGTTGATCGCGCACTGCATAGGACTCCACACTAAAGAAAGCGAAGCGCAAAACAAGTGCCTCTCCCGGACCCTCCCCCGCCCCCTCCCTCAAGCCGGGGCCATTGTGCGTGCATATGCGCATGCGTGTGCGTTGGAGAGTATACGGCGTGCGCCACATTGGCGACCGTGCATACGTAACAAGGAACTGTACTGGCTTTGGCTTCGTCTGCGGCTGACCGCGGCGCGCCTCCGCGTATAAGGGGAGTGGGCGGAAGGGGGGGGTGCGCTCCGGTCTATATTTGCGCCACGAAACCGTGGTTCACGGCAATTACAACGAGAACACCACAGGGTGGACCACGTCAACCACTCCGCCCCCCTCATTCCAACCCCCCCCCCCCCCCCCCCGCAACCGCAACTTTCGCAGACCGTTCCGCTACCACCGCCGCGATAGTGGAAAAGTGACTACTGTCACGAAAGGGTCCAACGGACTATTGTAGCTCCTCGCCCGAGAAAAAAAAAAAAAAAAAAGAGCCAGTGGTCGTAAGAATGAAGAAGGAAGGAGTGTTTGTGACCACGGCGACGACGACGACGGGTTGCTGGGCACTTCTTTATGGACTTTCCGCGGACCTCCCCACTCGCTCGGTGACCCGTGTATAGCCCCGTCTTATCGAACCGACCGCACCGCGGTTCCTTATTTGAGGCATTCCGACTTACTTCGGCGCACGAGTTCGCGATGCCAATTTCTGCCCCTCCCCTCCGCCTCCCCTTTCCCAAGTCTTTAAAAAACGCGTTCGCGACACCGTATAAGCTTATAGCTTATAGCCGCGAGCATGCGTCCGCGCGTTCAAGCTCAGCATTAACCACGCCTTTCGATTTCGAGGGGAACAAACGGAAACACGAAGAACACTGAGCCGATCGAATGCGGCGCCGTGTAAGCGGATATAACGCAGCTTGGAAAAGCCAAAGGCGCATCGTCGGCATCGAGATATGGTGGCCTGTGCGACGTCGTCATTCTCTCTCTCTCTCTCACTCACTCATCTGTAGAGCTTTTTCTTTTACACTGACACGTATCCTATTTTGGAACACACGCGCTGGTCCCAAATGTCAACGGCGCTTTAAGGCGAATCCCTACCTTTTAAAGAAGGCCCAACGCCATATAGCTAGTGCACGGCGCTTTGCGGCTCGACCAAACACCGTCGGAGCTATAGGGCTTTTCTAGCACCACCAACGCAGCGAAGTGTGTGTATACATAAATCTTCTCTGGCGACGAAACCGATCCCGTTCTGAGCCTACACAATGAGCACGTGTGGTGGATCGAGCCAATCTGCAAAAGTTCTTCCATCAAAGAACTATACAGGCAACTGTACCGAAACTGCTCGCAATATTACTTTACCGCGTGGCTTCTCAATGTTTCTGCTTCGGGGAGGGTTTCGCTTCCACCTCCGAGACGCATTCATTCGGGAAGGAAGAAAAAAATAAACAAATAATAAAAAAAAGGTTGGCATCACCTCCGGCTCTGCGAAACCCTGACACGTGAGCCATACGCCGTGCCTGGATATTTGCGCACGCTTGTATATGCATGAAATCAGATACGCGCATTAGCTCGCTTCCAAAACGAAGTGTTACATTAACATCTGCCGTCCTTGCACGTGGGTTCCTCGCATGCATTTGTGATGTAAAAGAGGGAGAGAGAAGAAGGATGATGAATATTACCGCAACGCAGACACGGTACGGGCCTCATTTAAAAGGCTACAAAAAACAACAAGACACGATATATTTCCGCGCAGAACAAAAAATATAAGAAGTATTTATAGCGCAAAAGAACAAGGACAAGAAACGGTGCACAGGACAGGCGCTTACCGTCCTTGTCCTTTTTTTTTTTGCGTATAAAATCATTTTGTAATTTCATAAATTAGATTCTCGGATTTTAACTGCTGAAACCACGTTCCGATTAAAAGGCACTCCGTAGTGGGGGGACTCCGGGTTATTTTGACCACCTGGGGTTCTTTAACGGCACCTAAAACCTAAGCACGCGACCAAGTGTTTGCATTACACCTCCATCGAAATGCAGCCGCAGCGGCCGGTGTCGAACCGGCTACCTCGAGCTCAGCAGCGCAGCGCCGTAGCCAGTGAGCTACCAGGGCGGTTACTTCGTTACGAACGAACACGCCCAAGAAAGCGTTTTTGCTAAGACAAACACATTACTGCCGTCCAACATAACACTGGCATTCCCGTTCATATGTGCTGGCGCACCATGCATACCTCCGAAGATGTCAGGTACAAACGAACTGCTCCAACGAAAAAAAAAAAAATCGAAAAGGCAAAATGCACGAGTGCCTTCTCTTTTCACAAGCGTTAATTCCTGTCTGTTTGCCAACGTGACCCTCAGCAAACACCGCGAAAACCACGTGTAAAGGAGCGAACACCTTGTTACAAGACGGCAGTGGTGAGGAGGGGAGACTTCGCGAGCCGCCTGTTACGCGTGACTACGCGTCCCTACGCGTGCGCGCCACACACCCAAGGCCCTATTGCGCGACTTTTATGGAACCACGACGACAGACGTTGGCGCGGGCAAGGCTGCCAAGCTCGGCCGCCCCTGTTGCCGAGCGGAGACTTCCGGTCAAGCGCGGCGCCGAAACTCACTTCCGCTGTGTCCCGCCAACCACCCTGCTGCGCGTATAGCGTTACCAGTCCACGGTTACCGCCAACTGCGCATGCGTAGTCGGAAGGGAGTGTTATAACGGTAAGGGTGCGCCGAAATACCTTTGTAAGGAGAGCTAGCCGCCCACGTGTTTACGAAAAAAAAAATAATAAAGTCTTACCATTGCCAGCAACTAATCTCAATAGATTTCAATAGATTTTCAAATGCCGTTCCCGACAGGATCAGCAGTGGACGATTGAGCAGCCCTTTCACTGGCTCTCGCTCCGTTTTGGCCGACACAGCCAGTGGCTTTTGCCGCAATACATGGTGTCATTGCGTTGAAGTATATATAGGCGCGACTATTCGGTTAACGAATGGGTTACAATTTGCTGCAGACTCCGTCACTCAGCGCCTGTGAGGCCGGACACCTTGCAACAAACTGTTACTGCTCCCAAAGTGCGCGTGTTTTTGCAACGTATACCCTATCGGAACATAGCAGTATGTCGAACGCGAGAAACATCGCTGCAACTGTGCTTTCGGAGGGAAACCTCAACGTACCTCAGATGCAGTATACAGTGCACAAATTCTGAACGCTAGGTGACACGCGCTTGTGTCCCGCTACAGCGAAGTGATGGCTAAAATGAAATGGCAGTCACTCTGATTAGACCCAATGCTATCCAGATGCGAGAGTTATAATGTATAACCGTCTGCTACTCCCGCGCACGGCTTCTTCACTTCACAGCGCAGCACAGCACTGGCGTTACGTCACGGTGCAGAAGTGACCACAGCACATGTGTGCGTGTAGTCACTCGTCTACGCAAATCTTGCTAGCAGCACTTACCGCACACAAGTGCCGCCGCAATTTGACGCCTCTCGGGAAACACCAGCAGGATGCAGACGAACGCGCGGTCATCATGCAGGGTCAAGACCCGCTGGTAGCGGGTTCTGTCCAGACGAGACACTTCTGCTATAGTTTGGATCGCCCGCTAACGGCCCGCAGCGTCCAAGGATACACAACAGACAGACACGCCTTCGACGTCTGCGGTGACGGTGTTTTTGTTTTGTGACGCAGAGGCACGCCACCGCCGCGCGCCCGGTTTTAAACGGATGTGCGGCGGTGCGCTGTTTATTCTTGGTGAGAGAGAGAGAGAAGAAGAAGAGGGAGGGAGGAAAAAGAGTGAAGACGCGAGAGAGCGCGCGTCGCGCGAGGTTGGCGCCTGACTCAGCGGCTCGGAATTAGCCGAGCCAGAGGCAACGCGACATGCCACGGCAAAGTGGTGTTGCGGCAATGCCGGGGGGGGGGGGGGGGGGGGGGGTTGTCCCCGGAGCACGGTCTCGGCAACAAGAACGGGCGCCTGGGTCCCGGCCGCGTGAAGGACCCGGACGCCAGAGAGGAAGAGAAACTTGGAGTGGGGGAGAGCAAGGCTACGCGGGGCCCCCCTCCAAGGTCTCGGGTGCATCCGCGGTTGACAACTACACACTGAGCGATGGAGAAGCGAAGATAGGAGAAAAGGTGCACGCCCTGGCATATGAAGCTGAAGCAGAGTTTCACGAATTCGAAGAGAATGAAGGCGTAATTCTCGCAATCAACAGTGGGTATTTCGTGAGAGCGATAGAGGAAAGGCAGTGAGGTTAAGCGGAGTAACTGTCCGGCTGGTCGTGTGTGCAGTATCATATGTAATACGCGACGTGTGTATAAATGGCTGCAAAATTCTCATGAGAACAGGGCGGGAGCAGCGTTTTGGTGCTATAGAACGCAGGTGAAAATTTCACAACCACTATGAGAACACCCTCCGAAGAAAAGAGACATGGGTTAAAAGCAAGCTATCAATTAATACACTCTATGCGTCTGCTCCCCACCCCCTGCCCTTAATTATCTTCTCTAATTAACGTCCAGATCATGACACTAATCACTGGACTCTTCAAAACCCACGCACGTCATTCGTGGTTGACGTCAGAAGTGTTACATACCAACGCGTACAAGGTGTCAAGGTGTCTAGAAGTAATGAGCATCGGATGTAAAACTAGAAGTTTGGGGCGAGATGGTGTATTCGGTGGCTTTCAACGAAGCGTAACGCGGTAACGATTCAAAGTCATCAAAACACACGCGATATGCAAAATATGGTCATTGTAGTGAATCGAACTATACTTGACCTCAAAACTAACATCAATGACACGCCGGAGTGAAGAATGTGCGCGGATTAATCGTGATCATCTGGAGTTCTTTCAACGCATACGAGTGCACGGGTATTTCTTGCATTCTGTCGCCATAAGAACGCGACTGTCGCAGCTGAGATTCGAGCCCACGACCTTGGGCTCCGCAGGAGAAAGCCATCGCCGTCGTAGCCATTGTGACACGCGTCCACATACGTAAAACGCGAATGAGACTGGGCAAACGCGTGGCTAAACCAAAAGAAGGGGGCAAAATACGAAAGAAAGGGTGAGAAGTTTCCGGGGTGTTGTCGCGATAAATATAGCACAGCTTCTCTACTTCCAGAGGTTTCGATGAGCGCCCAGCGCTTTCGGTCATGGACGCAACCGTCGCCTTACGTCCGTCCCTGAAACGGGAAGGGATGTTGAACACTGACTCGACCTGCGTCATGCAACTGCTGCGAGAGCGCATTACTTGCCGGGCGCCAGGTCTCCGACTCTTCCTGTTATACGTTTGCAACTTAGGTTTGGTCATATAGCCAGTGCCAGGGGGGTGCACCTATTCCTGGAACTTTGCATATACTGAGCGACGCGTTTTGTAGGGACTATGTGCGTCACGCAGTGACGATGGTGTTGCCTCCAAAGCACGGCGGCGCGCTAATTCGAGTACAGCCTTTACAGGGGGCGCAGCTTCTGTAGCGTTGTGCTTCTAAGCACGAGGTCTTGGGTTCGATTACCGCCCGCGACGGCCGTTATTTGATTGGGGCGTGATGCAAGAATGCTCGTTTATTTAGATTTAGGTGCAGGTTAAAGAACTACAGACGGTAAAAATTAATCTGAAGCCCTCCGCTACGGCGCCTTGCATCGCTCTATCATTCGGGACGTAACACCGCAACCACACCGATCTACTGATCAATCAATCAATCAATCAATCAATCAATCAATCAAATATGTAGCACCCGAGTCGTGCGCATGGTCCTGAAGCCTCTTCCCATACCGAAGGGGGACGCGTGACTCGCGCCTACGTAGGACTGACGTATAGAGACGAGGTTACGTCACAAATAAACGACCAAATGCGCGCATTTTTGTTGTTCGAAGATGCTCTCTGCAATTACCTGCCCGTTTATAAGCAACTTTCAGCTGGTTTCTCTCTATCTTTTCTTTTAGCTGGCCAAGAATAGGTGTCACTAGGAATGGTTAAGCGTCATCGGGGAGCTTCTGAAAACGGCAAAATACAAGCCCGGAGAAACGAAGAGATAAAATCGATTTTTTTTTTTCTTGAAAGCCACCACTTATCAAACTACTTGAGCTGTATTTTTTTTTTCCCTCCTTGTGCTCGAAGCAAGCATTGGAGCTACGCTTCCAAACCCGTACGCGTTGCAAGTGCAGATATACTCGAATAGGCAAGAGATAAAAAAAAAGCCGCCGGCTGGCTGATGCAAATTTACCCTGCTAATTGTAACCCACGGAAAGTAAAATAAACCGAGCACCGAATGGGGGGTCATTTGGTTTTCTTTTTTTTTTTCTAGCTTTTCCTTTCTTTTTGTGAGCTTGAACACCGCGAGCTCGTATCGGTCTTCCTATCTCTGCGTGCTCATCGTTTTCTGCACCGTCGCGCACGACGACACAAGGATCCACGAGCATACCGGTTTCCACATGCAGTCTGACGATTCCTTTCCATTCTCTTTCTCTCTCCGACGATTCTCGCCTGGCTGCGTTGAAATGTTGAGATCACAGCCACGACTCACGTTGCGGTCAGTGAAGACGAGCTTGCGGCATTTTCGCAGCGTCGCATTTTACAGCGAGCGAGAGAGAGAGAGAGAGAGAGAGAGAGGTAAGGGCGGGGAGGGTAATTATCGAGGGTCGCGCCCGCGGTTGGCTACCCTACTCTCGGGCGAGAGGGGGCGGTTAGATGGTAGAAAATGGTAAGTGCGTGTTCCCGCAGAAGGAACGTTCAAGACCACAGCTAAGAGTCCAGGCACCGCATTTCTGGTGACGATTCATTTGACTTTTTTTTTTCGCTCTTCGTCAATGGCTGGCACGAAGCCGCACCTCATGGAGTTTACTGCGAAAATTGTTAGAGGAGACCCTGTCGTTGTGATCGCTCAGCTATATAAACCGTTGGAATGATGGGCAATGAATACATGGATTCGTCTAATCTTCGGGATCGCGGCTTCAGACGTCCTTGAGGCGTTAGTTATTACGCCCGACAAGCAATACGAGCAACGCGAAAATTTCCGAGCAATCGTATGGTTTTCTAAACCCAGCGAGGAAATAAATCTGCGTACACATGCGTAATCATTGCGGATTTTGCTGCATCTATAAAAGCAATAATTCGATAAAGACGATCACTTCGCGAAGTCACAAATCCGGCTGAAGCCAGCAGCACGAAGTTTAGGCAAATGCATGTACAGTCAACCATAAAATATTATACAGACCATTAATTCGGAGAAAATGCTGAATATATCCGCAGCCTCACAAAGCAGCGTGGTATTTGCATTTCAGCACTCGACTAGAATATACTAAAAACATTGTCGTATGCTGTTTTACTGGCTACGGCTACAGGCTGCTCGGGAATTGAACGTTTCTGAGATCTCGTGGCCCGTAATCTTTTGTGGTTGACTGTACTAACCATTAATTTCTATTAGCTAAACCACCCTGCTTGCAGTCCCCGTAAACACTATCGTCCGAGTTCCCTCTAGTAATTTTTATATGAAAATTTGCCTCATCTATCAACGAGACGAGTTCAACGGCTGCGGAACGGCTTTTTATGCCTCCAGCGAAAGGGTTTAACAACCACGTGGGACGCGTTTCGGACGCGCGACTTTCGGCGCACATTCGGCGAATCTCCCCAGTACGCCCCCCCCCCCCCCCCCCCCCTCCCTCTCCGAAAGAAAAAAAAAAAAAAAACAGTCCACGTCGTAATCGCCTGCCGATATACCATCCTGATATGGCTGTCGGCGGCAGGTAGGTGGCAACACGACGGATTCCAATTTAGCACCGCAATGTCAGCATAACGTTATACCGTTTCACCATCGCCACTTTTCCCTCCAACTGCGCATGTGCAGTACAAGCAGCGTCAATGCGAAGTCAGTGGCGCGAGCGGTATCAGTAACGACAGAACGGTTAACACTTCTAATATTCTCAGCTATAGCGTGGTCACCGCACGGCGCCAGTTATACGGGTTTCTACACGGTGCAATTCTGATCGCGATCGAGCCAGATCCGGATCGAATTTCTCTGTCGCGATTGGCTTCCTTGATCAATATTCTGCGGAAGGAATACAATCGCGGTCGAGAATTTCGATCCAGATCGGGCTCGATCGCGATTGAAAGTGGCCGCGTGACACCGGTATCATAGGCGTGCCGGCTTTCACGCCAAAAGAAAGCCCCGGTTTGAAATATACGGTCCACGTGGTTGCATGCTTTACGTATATACGATGCTATGTATCGGGGCATGGCAGAGCATCACGCGATCTTACTTGTTCGGGCTCCGGCATGCTTCTTGGCTGCTTCTCCTCGGGCGGGAACGCCTTTCCTCTCGTATTGGCAGCCGGCGGCGACGGCGGCGGCAGCCGTGCATGCGAGCGTCGGAAGAGAGAGAAGCACGATATCGCCGCTCGTCCACACCACGAGAGCGCGTGCACGCATGAACGAGCAGGGACGACCGACCGTCCGGACGGTGAAATCAGCGCGTGCAAGCAGAAACAAGTCGGAGCAGCACGGAAGGGGGAGGGGTAGAGTTTCCCTCGTTACACGACACGCGCCCATGGCAGCAGCAGCAGCGTGGCGGCAGGCAGACCGCCCCGGGTAGACGTGACGGGGACGACGCCGGGCGGTCGTCGGTGAGTCACGAGCTGCTTGCTGCCGCTGCGTCTCGCGCAGCGCCTTGGCGACGTACGACGTCGCCCGCTAAACCGGTCGGTCGGGCGAGCGTCTTATAACCGGGCGTTGTATAACTTTTTTTTGCGCGAGGAGACGCTGACGAGTTCATCGACGATTCCGGTGTCACGAGAAACGCGACACGGGGTCAAAGCGATAGCGGCGACCACTGCTGTACGTGCGTTAAAGAGGAATCCGGTGAAAGGGATGATCTGCATTCTATAGCTCCAACTGCGCGCGGCCTGGAAGCGCTTGCGCGTGATGTTCGACTGGATGAGTAATTTCGAAAAGTACTACTTGTGTACCACCCGAGAAGTAAGCAACGCCGCGGTGGTATACGAGTTTCCGTTGGCGAAAAGACAAACTGACCTTTATACACACCTACCGAGTGCGCCAAGGAAACCACGGCGCATCCTCTTCCCGCCCTCTTTATAAACGCTCCCCGACACCGTCCACTCCCCGCGCAGGGTAGCAAACCGTACACCCTAATCTCGTTAACCCAATCTAGGTGGCGCTGGTTAACCTCTCACCGCTTTAGCGGAAACAAGCAGTTGGTCAAAGGCGCCCGAGCTGCACTCTCACCGAGCTGACGATCCACACGAAGTCGGAAGTCGCTTGTCCCGAGGCGCTTCGGGCGCGGCTCCGTGACTCTCGATTGTGAGCGTCAAGCGTAGCGTGCGACAGCTGCTCTCCTCGTCGAGGGAGTTCCCTTTCTCTCTCCCCATCATATATCCACGAGCGGTCGCGTGACGCGGCTCCTCCGATTCGACCACAGGCACACATCGCACCTGCAGGCTGTGCAAACAACGATGGATCGGTCGTCGGCCGCGTCACGCCGAACACGATGTCCCTCGTTACATCTTTCAAGTTTAGCAACATGTACTGTGCTTGCCCAGTTCTTAGGAGAGAGAGACCCAGCGTCCCGTGGGCGCTTGTAATGGCTCCTCTCTGCCGTAGTTCAGGCGATCGCTTTGAACGAGACAGTTAAGGCGATCACGGCAGCCGTGCCGCGGGCACTTCCAATCTTGAACAACGCCTCTTCCCTGGCCCTCTTTCACCCTCTTCGTTCGTTTGTTCCATCAGCAAGAGAACGGCATCCCAATTAGCCCCGCGTGCGAGCTGGCCCAATGATGGACCAGCGCTGTCAGATGCACGACCAGCGTCGCCCAATGTCAGTAGAACATTGCTTATTGTTCTGCCAGCGTAACCCAATGCTATAGGCACTCATTTCCCAATGTAGGATGAACGTAGAAGCCCATCGTTGGGCCTGCATTGGATTTGTTTCCTGTGTCGATATAATAGGGACCGTCATTTAGGAAGGTATGCGGTGCCGGTTAATGTCGAACAGCGCGTATCGTACTACTTTGCGCGCCAAGATTAAAAAAAAAACGATAATAAAAAGGAAAGAATAAACCAAGGTTCAAATCTGAAAAGGTAATCCAATTGCAGAAATTTGAGTGGATAAAATTGGCACCTCTGCAGCGCAAAAAAAAAAAAGAACTTAAATTATGAAGTCTTACGTGGCCGAAACCTCCTCAATCACGCCGTCGTGGACGGCCCCGGATTAATTTCGACCACCTGGGTTTCTTTACCGTGCATCTAATGAACGGTACGCGATTGCTTTTGCATTCCGAAATCATCGGAAGGCGTAACCGCAGCCAGAATCGAACCAGCGACCTCGAGTTCAGCAGCTCAACGCCATAGCCACTGATCTATACCGCAGTAGGTCCCTCCTGTGTAGCGCCGAACGCGGAGCCTATGCGACGTTTGGAACTAACTGTGGCTGTTGCTTATACATGCCTCGCATTACATGACGGAGACACGGAGTTGCATGCATGGGCGCGCGGGGGGGGGGGGGGGGGGGGGCAGAGGTAACTAAGCGGAACAAGAAGAAAGTTGTGCCTCACACACGACCGTGCGCAAAAGCGCCAGCTTTGCGGATGATCTCTTATGCGTCGTGACTCAACGTGCGTATACCCTAATTTCACCCCGGTGGTCGCCTTGCTCGGCGCACGGCGAAGTGAAGAAAGGAACGAAAGAGAGAGAAACGAATGGCTAGAGAAAACGAAGAAGAGAAAGCGAGCACATATAGCGTGCCGAAACGAAGACGACGACGGAAAGGCTGTAGAGTACAAGTAGCGACGAACATCGCCGAGGATATCGGACGACCAGGTGGGGGGAAGGTACGAGGAGAACAGCGCTGTCGTGATCTACTTACTACTCGAGCTCCCTCTGGCAAGACATATAAACAAAGAGGGGGGAAAATTCTAGGGAAAAAAAAAGTGCAGTTTTACCGAATCGATGCTCCACTGCTGCCGTGACACCCGAAAACAACGACGATGCTGGAGAAATAAATACTATACAGAAAGAAAGGAAACTCTTTCTGCAGAGCTGCGCGCGCTTCGGTTTAGCCCCTTCAACCCTCCGCCTCCTCTTCCCATCTCTCTCTCTCTCTCTCCTCATTTCTTTGTGATATTCCTGTTCTATTCCTTGCAGGTGGGTCTCGCCCCTGCTCGTGATACAGATATGAACGGAGGGGGAGGGAAACACGCAGCGCGGACGAGAGGGTATATATACGTATACGGAGCTATATAGCTATATACCTTTATAGGGGGGGAACGTTTAAAGCGAAGAACCGCTACGTATAGCACGCGGGGCCAGGCCGGCCTTCCTGCCTCGCTAGCAGCCGGGAAGTCACGAAGTTTGGTCGTGCCGCCTCCTTCAGCGGCTGACCGCTCGCTCGCACGCACGAAGACGACGTTGCCGCACGCAGCGTGCGTGGCTCTCCCTCCCCCTCTCCCCGAGGCCGTTATACGCTCGCGCTGTACGGGAGCTCGATCCCTTCCGACCACGTTGATGTGCGGGTCGTGTACGTAACACGAAGTACGAGAGGCATAGAAACGAAATGAGAGAGAAAGAAAAAGAAAAAGGCTCGCGCGGTGAAGATATATAACGAGAGAGTGCGTTGAAGGAAGGCATGTATATAGATAGAATTGTAGAGAAGAAATGTGGGGGCTGACGGGGGGGAGGCCGGGAGATTCGTTCGCACAGCAGGTATAGACGAGATATAAGAGCAATGACGCGGAGATATCGTGGCGTGTGTATAGATAAGAAGAGAGTTTCAGAAAGAGGAGGACTGAAAGGTTGGAAAGGGGCAGGCAGGCAAGCAAGAGAAGCGTGCCCGGTGTCATCAGCGATGTGGAACGGTGGGTGCGCGCCCTGTCTCGCGATCTGCTGCTGCCGCCGCTGCTCTTCGCTGGCACACGCACACACACACACACTCACATACACGCACAAGTGCGCGCCGCGGCGGTCGGGCGTGCGTACGCGGCGCGCTATATCGGGAGTACACGACGACGCGTACCGTACGCGCACACACGGAGTTGGGTCTCTCTCTCTCTCTCTCTCTCTCTATACGTCCCCTTTCAAGGACTTGGTCCCTCGAGGACGACAGCCGCGTCGTATAGTTTCGATCGCCGTGTGTCCTGGAAGCTAAGAAGAGACGGGGGCACGCTTGCGTTCTTTAGGGGAGGTCGCGCAGGTGTATGCGTAGTAGTAGTGGGTGGCGGTGTGCGTGTAGCCTCATGCCCACTGCAAGTATGTATGTCATATGTGGAAGGTCTATTGCATACAAGACGAAACAGATGAAGCAGCATGCATTATTAAATTTCAGTAATCGCGAAGTTAACGTGGCTAAGAAAGTGCTGTGAGTGAAGTATACTGGGGCGCTTTTCCGTACTTTGTGTGTCGCCCTTCTCTGTCATTAAGTGGTCTATATACATGTATGAACGATAGAAGAAGGGAAACCGAGGGGCTCGATTTCTGTTAGCAATAAAAATGTTAAATTAAATTATGGGGTTTTATGTGCCAAAACCACGATCTGATTATGAGGCACGCCGTAGTGGCTGGACTCCGGATAATTTGGATCACCTGGGGTTGTTTAACGTGCACCTAAATCTAAGTACACGGGTGTTTTCGCATTTCGCCCCCATCGAAATGCGGCCGCCGTGACCGGGATTCGATCCCGCGACCTCGTGCTTAGCAGCCCAACACCATATATAGCCACTAAGCAATCACGGCGGGTTCCTGTTAGCACTATATAATATACATTTCTGCTAATGCTATATATATATAGTTACTGGATGATTGATCGAGAACGTCCAAGAGAGAGAGATAAAGAAACGGGCCACAAGAGGTCGAGGCACAGTGTCTCGGAATAATTCAGTTGCCGATCAGCGCCACTGTGTGCCTCTTCTCGTTGCGTCTATCGTTTCGCTATTTAGGCCAAGATACGTCTATTCTATGAAGCACTGTGGATTCCCAATCACATCTCCCAAGCCCCGTATCATCGCAATAGTGACCTTTTCGCTAACTACGCATACCAATACAGCTCAACTTACACGCTGCACATTGTTGGCCCCTTAGCACCTTCCTGGGGCCTTGGGGCATCCGAAATCGTTCGTTGTGCAGGTCACTTCGTTGTAGATGTCGCGCACCACACATAACTCGCAATAGAACCGCGCGACTGACTCATTCATTCGTTATACAGATCATTTCGTTGTAGAGGCTTTCGTTGTGGTGGAGCCGCTCGACTTCACTTGGATGTAGAACCCCCAGGTGGTCAAAGTTAACCTAGAGACCTCCAGTACCGCGTCCAAAATAACCCACTATGCAGTTTCGAAACGCTAAACCCTGTAATTCAATTTAGATTGTTTAGCCTCTCTCTATCTATCCACCTCTATGTCTATCTCTGTCCACCTCTATGTCTATCTATCTTTATCTATCAGTGCAGAACAATGGAAGACCACGCGCCGTAGTGCGCACGAATCCACCGTGTGCCACTGCCACTGGCCAGCTGAGCCCGGCGCACCGGGAACGGTGGAGTGCCTGCCGGTAACCGTGACTATAGGAGGCGCGTTCCCATTTCCCGGTTCTGCTCCGCATGGCACACACGCTGCGGGCGACCTCAAGCCCACGACGTCCGGTCTGCGCCGCCGACGACGCCTCCGGCTCCAAGCCAGAGAAAGGGCGGCGGCGGCGGGCCTCCCCGCGCCTTGCCCAAACATGGGCCCGACCGAGGACGGGCCGGCCTTTTGACACGGATTCATTCACGGCAGCCGGCTGGCTGGCCGGCCCACTCGACTTCTACGCGCGCGCACACACACACACGAACCACCACCGTTGTGCGGGGTCACACACACGCACTTTTAACATTTGCGCACACTTCCCCGACCCGCGCGTGGTTGGACTTTGCTGGAGGAGAAGGGATTGCGCGGGTGTGTGGACGTATATACAAGTATACACATACGTCGGCGTGGTTGAAAAACAAAAAGAGTGGATGCGCACCACGCTGCCATTGCGCAACGGAGAAGAAAGGTGCGTTTCGTCGCACGCACCTGTCGAATGTCGAGCAGAGCGACCCCGTTCCTTCCATGGCCTGCCATGGGCCTGCAGCGGAGTAAGAGGGTCTCGCGACCTTCGTCCCCTCCTATCTTGAGTCACATGCAGATGCGAGAAGGAAAGCGGTGCGAGCAACGGCGTAACGCCTTAAACGACACGGAGCGTTTCGTCGCAGATAGTTTTGCAGCAGCGGACATAGAAGCGCATGAAGGGCCGAGGGAAATGAGAAGAAACTTTTTGTGCGGAGAATTGTTGCCCGAGATTGTATTCTCATATAAACGGGCGCGTAATCAGTTTGCTGAGCTTGTACGTGTGAGGTGCAATCTAACTTGATCTGCCTCGCGGTTACTGCGAAGTTCCATAAGAGATTATACATTCAATCTACATTCATTCTTCAGCGTTCAATCTTTCGGCGCCATGTCTTGAGTTCACTAAACAAGAGCAAGCGATACCCTTTGAACAGACAGCTTCGCCTCCGGGTATCGATGAGTTATTTATACGGCAACGCCGGCTACGTAAACGAGTACACATTTTGACGCGTGAAAGAGGCTTTATCTTGTTGGTGCTGTCGAGTTATAATAGGCCGAGCGTACGTAGCACGCAGTCGCACGTACCCTTTGCTGGTCGCGGAAGTCCTGTCAATTTTGCCACTTTTT
Source organism: Dermacentor silvarum (assembly GCF_013339745.2). NCBI lineage: Eukaryota > Metazoa > Arthropoda > Arachnida > Ixodida > Ixodidae > Dermacentor > Dermacentor silvarum. The sequence continues at coordinate 187,836,079 of NC_051156.1, read as the reverse complement.
TGCGGGCAGCGTTTGGAAGCAGGAAGCTGATGCGTACGATGCGATGTCAGGCACGCAACAAAATAGCAATAGAAAAACGGTCTGAAATAACTGCGTGCCAGATCAAGCCCCAAATGACCAGCTGCCGCCTGCCTTTTGGCGGCCCAGGCGGTAGCGTGTACACGCTGATGGATATACAGTGACACACGTGCTGCATGACTTGCAGATTTCTGCAGAACCGATTGGCTTATTCAATGTTCCTGCGCTTGGGGTTCGTTAAATCGCCCTCACCCTACCTTCTGTCAGACTCCTGCAGTAGCTCAGTTGATAGAGCGACCGCCCCGGAAACGCATTGGTGCCGGGTTTGAACGCCCCGGATGAGGACCCATTTTTCTTCCAATGGCGCGGCTTTTTGAGGAACGTTTATGGGTTTACTTTGAAGCTTCGTGCTGTGCTTTCGGATGAATGGGAATTTTTACCTTTCATTCCTATCGAGAGAGAAAAAAAGAAAGGAACCATGTGCCCCACAACACATGTCCAATATTTCCATATGATATACGAGAACACATGCGTTTTTATATAGGAACACCCACATGTTCACATGGGAGGATTTCGTGTATAGGTTATGTTATGGGGCATGTTTTTTTTTCTCGAATCTGTCATATTATGTAGTTTCATATATATTATCAAATTAGGTACTGCCGACATTGTTTATAAAGAGTTGGTGTAGCTTGTCAAGCAATCCTTGAGACAGTTTGTTGCTTGCGGTTCGATGTTGGGCGAGAAGTGACTACGCAATGTCCGGACTGCGGAGAGGCGTATTGCTTCATTAGCCCATATGCTCTGGCAATGTCCTGCGTTACGCGACACAGAGTTCATCAATGAAGAGGACTGGGAGGAAGCCCTTAAAAGCGGTGATCTCTCGGGTCAACTTCGGGCTGTCCAGAGGGCCTGCGAGAGGGCGGAGGGCCACGGTCTTCCGGTCCCTGCGTGGGCGCGGCCCGCGACTGCTACCGACTTCCCCTGAAAGGGCGCGTCCCAACACAGTTCCTCAGGACCTGAATAAAAGTTCTTTGTCTGTCTGTCTGTCTGTCTGTTGCTTGACAACCCGAGTTTCTTATGCAAGTAAACTGAAATAAACTTGATTAATAATTAAACGAATCGATATGGAAGCTTTTGTTTCTAAATAGCCCAGAGGAGTTAATCGGAACGACCTCGACCAGTCGGGCTTCTGCGCCCCAACTCCGATCTGGAGTGAACGGCCCCTTCTTTTTCACATTCCGCCCCCAATCTGGAATCGGTCGTCGCTGCAGCAGCGGAAATCTAATCACGGAGAAAGAAATTATCTAATCTTCGACCTCGTGATCATCAGCGCCACAGCCGCTGAGTCACCACGGCACGCCCGTATAGCATTTCTCGCGGCTATAGAGCAAAGTTCAAGCAACACGAACAAGCGTGACTAAAAAGCTGTTCTTACATCGGCGTCATGCTATACCGGTCGTCAGCGCGAGCCCTCACGAATGTGACACGCCTGTGTGACTTTTTTTTTTTTTTTTTTTTTTGAGGGCGTGTGTCATCCCCACCTAGACAGTGTGTGTGCATCTCGTTTTAACCGCCATCTCTCCTATTTCGAAACACATTGTTTCGCAGCGTACCATTGTCGATCCGGTCTTCTCAGCAGACTTATCAGCGATATACAAGACGCACGGTTTTTTTTTTCTCTCTCTCTCTCTCTCTCTCTCTGAGACTCGGCAGAAAAGGCTCCATTCTTCAAACGTGTCGCTCGCTGGCCGTTGACTTTTTTTTTTTTTTTTTTTTTGCTGTCGGGCCCTTTCGGGAAATGTCATCCTACTTACATCGTATGCACGTTCGAGTCATTATAAAGAACTAGAAAAAAAAAAACACCAATAAGCAACGAAAACGAAGACGTTGACGACAGGAGTCCGTATAGAACCGACTTAGAAACGTAAAGTCTATCTATTTAAAATTTTGCGCTCCGCAGGTGATTTTCATAAAGCACTGAGGAACGAGCCTGTGCTTTGTCTTGTTCAGTAAGTTGCGCTGGCTGCGTATACTGGCATTTCCCTCAGTGCCCCACCTGCCCTACCCACAACTGATATCTTGTACGAGGCCTTGGTGTCCCACATCAGGGCTGGCCTGGAGCCGTAAGGCATCGGACTACTGAAGAGTAAAAAAAAAAAAATAAAAAAAAAAATCTGGGGTTCAACGTTCTGTAACTGCACAATAGGTTATTCATGAGATAGGGTGTAGGGGAAGGCTCCGGACTGATTTTGCCAACCTGCCGTTATTCTGTAAAGCGAACCAAAATCAGGTGCACGAGCGCTTCTTGCATTTCTTCGGCTATATCGTGATATCACCACGACCTGCGACGACTTTTACGTCGCGCACTGGGTTGCGGGAAACAGGCTGTAGTTGCACACGAACTACGGATAAGTTCCTCGTTCTTTCATTGCCCGCGAAACGTCACTGCCCCGTACATCAACCAGGATGCCAGTAAGAGCGACGGGGGAGAGAAAGATATCCGCATAGACGGGAATTACGCTGTCAGGAAAAAGGCCCATAATGTGAGATCGAAGAAGAGAAAAAAAGAAAAGGAAAACGTGGGATCTCAAATGCTGATAAATTAACAAATAACGAAGTAATAGCGTTAAGTACACTACAGTTCGCAAGGAAGGTACAAATGTCAATGTTTTGCACGTGTCTTGTTTAAGTAACGAGCGGGTGAACGGTGGGCGTTACGGACTGCGTACGACTGCGTATACTGCGGTGTACGGACTGCGTAGCGCCGAACAATTGGTCAAGTACGCAATTTTCCCACTCTTAATTTCTTCCTGCATCACGAAAGGGCTTGCGTCACATCTTCGCATATTTGCTGTTTATACTTCGAAAGAACATTCGCCGTAGAGCAGAGAGGTGTCCATAAGGAATATTCCAGCACGACACAGTGATCTTCAATCAGCGGGTTATATGACGGTGCTAGATGCCAGGAGAAGCAAGAAAAGCGAATATCGGCAAGCTTTCTGCACACGTCAAGTCGTGGAGTCAGAACTTGTACTTAGACCTCCATCGATCGAGGTGTTACAGCACAGCCTCTGTCCAAACGAAAGAAAAAAACACAATCCCTTCCTTGGTAACTGCAGTACGTTGCAGGAGGACGGCACCCTCTAGGCTGCCGGCATGCTCGTCTTCAGCGTGAAACATGTGTCTCGACCGTGCTTATCAAGGTCACTCGCAAACCCCCTAGAGCTTATGCGGTACGTTAAGCGTGACCACTTCGGAACTAAGTTTAACTGTGCGTGACATTGTAAAGCTAAACTGTCGAATCGAGCCCAGAGCGGAATACACCGTCAATGAATACAGGAACTGTATAAATCACCTCAAGTTCGGCACTCTATGCAGCGGAAGCGCCAACACGCTCTGTCGCATATTGACGTCAGTCTGTGTTGGTTCTGCGTTCATTACACGGTCGCTATAATGTAAGCAACGCCTCTATACACTTACACAACTCGTCACATCAGCTTTTTTTCTCATCCCCCCCCTGAAAGTCAAAGAAGTGCCGTTGTCATATGCCGAATATATAATAAAGCGTCCCCCTATAACAGTGGACTAGCCTACAGTTTGTGCGTCTCCCCGCTTGAACGCAAAAGGAACACGAGAAAGCGGGAAATGACAATATATACCCAAGCAACTCCCTGAACGCAAATTGTAGCACCATTACACAATCGGCAAAACGAAGAAAAAAAGGCTTCAGATATGTACCTGACTAGCCCGTGACGCGGCGACGGTTAACGTGGTTCCAAGACACCCGGGCGGTGCAAAACGAGCGGTCGTGTCATCGTCGATTGCCGGGACTTCCTCGCGAGGATATCGGAGCCACGGCTTCGTCCGGCGACGGTCAAGCAAACGGCGACGCGCGGTCCGGTCCGCACCCTGCCATGCTGGCGAAACTCAATATCACCGCCGCCGTCGGCAGCGGCGGCGGCCGCCTCGTGATAAGGAAAGGAAAGGGGAGAAGAGATACAAGAAAAGAACACCTCAGCAGCGAAGCTGCTGCTCTCCAAGCACAGGGATCACGCTTCGTTCGTTGTCATGTGTGTGCGTCCGCAGAGATGTCCAGCGCTGCCGATGCATCACGTACTACTAACAGAGTACAGCCCTTCGGCCAGCCGCTCCCAGTGCTGCTGATCTGTCTTCCCCTTTCTTTCTGCGCTAGGCACTCTATTAATACTGTGCAGTACAGATCGGAAAGCGCGGGGCATGCACGTGCGGATGCATCGTCAGCTTTTACTGAATGCCGCAAGATTTTCCCGCAGAGCGCTGAATTGTCTGTGGCGGTGTGCGATACACGAAGGGATTGCGAATGGCGGTTGGTTTGCGAATATCAGAGACTGTTCACGTGGCGCAGGGCGCAAACAACCAATTTTTTTTGAGTACACACACACACACACACACACACACACACACACACACACACACACACACACACACACACACACACACACACACACACACACACACACACACACACACACACCACAAACGGACCAGCGAGCGTTGTAGTGCGTTGGAGAGAGTGTTTCGTGCAAGCTGCACTTGTCAGTGATTATGCAAGAATTATATGATGCGAACTTGCCAGTACGCGCATTAATATGATTTTTTTTTGCAGGGGGGGAGGGAGGGAGGGAGGGAGGGAGGGGGGGGGACGGTTAAGGCCGTAGAGCTCAGCAAGAAGCTCTGAAATATAACTACAGCTATAAGTGACAGCCAGTACACCGTCCAATAGGGAAGTTGTATAACGTGCGAGCGATTACTGCGATCGTGGCGCCATGACTGTAGCTCACGTCGGCGCTAAAACCACGTGGCTAAAACAATGCTGCTGCACAGAACTAACGACCGAGAGCGCGGCCGATTCGGGCTCGCTGCAGAGCGCTTATCACGTTTTGCAGTGGCATGCCACTGTGCCCGTCAGTGCGCGGCTGTCTTGCAGATTGACTGCGCGTGCGCCAGCTATAGCTAGCAGACGACAGTGCTATACACTACACTCTTCTGAGAGGAGAGGGAGCAGACGACAAGCAGACGACAGCAGCAACACTGCAACGGATCGTCTGCAGAGGACTCGCTGGCGCCGGGGCGGCTTGAAAACTTGGCCGGTCAGGCAGTTTTGTCGAGCCTTCGTGGGCAGAATTTTTTTCCCGGCTTATTTTTTTGAAAAAAAAGAATACACTGTTAAGGCTTAAGGACGTGCGCCGCTTAACGTCGCGGACTCGCGCTGCGAGATAAACGCGGAGGGAAAGCTGACAGTGCTACAGCTGCTGCGAGGTGCACACGGGAGCACCAACCACTTCTGATGCCGCCGATGATTACGGCGAGAAAGGACCGCTGAAACGGCGGTTCTACAGCGCCGCTTGCGTATTGCATACTTTAACCGCCGCCAGTGCTGGCACCTTCTCGAGATGAGCCTGTTTTCGCACACCGTCTGTATCGTTCGTCTGTTACGAGTAAAAGAATGACCTGCCGGGCGGTGGCTACGGCCTTCTGCTCCTCAGCCCGATCGAGGTCCGGGTTCGACTCCCCGCAGCGGCGGCCGCGGTTCGATGAGGGTGAAAGGAAAAAAAAAAAAAAAGGAGAACGTTCGTGTACGCATATTTACTTTACGTTATAGAAAACCCCCAGGTGCTCAACATTAATCTAGAGCCCTTCATTACGGCGTCTCCCATAGCCCTATAGGGTTGCTCGGGTCTTTAAACTATGAATCGGAGTGATATGGACTGTTACACTGCTGAACACGAGGTGGCGGGTACGATTCCCTACGTTAAATGCAACCGAATGATCAATCAAAGTAACGAAAGGTGTCAATGGCATATAAACGTATTCAACTGAAGGCGGGAGATGATCAGAGTGAGTGATAAGATAGCAACATTTGCGCATTTGCCGTGGATCCGCTTGGAGCAGAACACATGGCTAATAGATCACGGTGCATCTGGGTTTCTAGAAAGCCTTTTGTTGTATACGGCGGAATTAGTAGGCTTGCTTTTTGGAACGCGCATTCATTTTACACAGTTGCGAGCTACACGAGAAGCAACACTGGATTGCGCCCGATTTTAAAATGGAACGTAACTGCTTTGCCGTCGAAGATCTATAGTCGAAATGAACTCTTTTATGCGGAGCATGAGTGCTTATCACAGTGACCTCGGAAGCAATTTGGATGTTCTCTTCTATATATTGCTCGAGGGGGTATATACGTATTACATAAATCGGCGTGGATTCGAATCTATGCCGGATACCAACTACATACAAGTATCCCGTATATACTCAATGTATGCCGTAAACCCGCGTACCTCGACCGCACGAACTCACCACGCGTGCAGTAAGCGCTGCGTATCGACTGCGGAAAGCTAAACGTCACCCCGACGTCCGCCCCCAATTATCGACGAGCGCTCGATCGCTCGCCGACTTTCACGAGTGTCTGGCGCCGCTCGCTCCCGGGCAGTTCCGATGCCCAAGCGACGACGTTCTGCCAGACAATAGTCAATCAGCGCGCCTCGATCAGTGCTCCACGTGACACACGCTGCGCGATTCGTCTAACTATAGACCTCCGCTAACCAGAGGTCAAAGAAAGATCGAGAATCCAGAACGCGGAGCCAAAAAAATACTGAACCGAGTGCCCCGCGAGGTGCGCCCCTTTACATGTCGACAACCATGGAGGTATGTAGAGGGAACAATCTATAGTTTCAACCTCCAGATTCCTCAGCTGGGTCGCGGGAACACGTCTCTATAGACTGTGGATATAAGGCTGCTGCATGTCCTCACTGATTTTGAGCTCGCGTCCGGAGGGCTTGAATATAATGTACCCATTGTATACGTCAGTGGTGATTCCCTTCTGGCTCTTTGTAAGTGGTCTGAGCGGCGCTCCGCTTACGTTATCTCCACGATAGGCCAGTCGTTAAAGGGACGATAAGGAAGGAATAGAATGGAGCGAAAGAAATCCTTGCACTATAGCACCGGACCAGAAATAGTTATGGCGACGCCCCTGAGGGAGCTTTCGTTGGAAATGTCTCGGCGAGCAAAGTATTCAGGCGAAGTATAGCCACTTCGACACTTCTGTGTCGCTTAATCAGGGTGGCATTCACAGGCAGATCCGGTTTAAGCGTCGACCATCCTCGGGCAGCTATATGGTTCCGGACTGCGCAATGACGACTCCATGGATGTATATAAACGTTAGTATGTAGTTGCGCGCTTCGACTTAAGTGGACGCGAACGGATAGTGTCGGGCTAACTAGATACGAATATAGGGCTGCCGAAATTAAAACGCATTTATGCATGCAGAGGTAGTATACGTGCAAGACAGCTCGTAGGTGGCCAGATTGATCCGAAGCCCTCCACGTCGCAGCTCAGGCATTTCAATCAATCAATCAATCAAATTCCGTAACTTGTCGGGCACTGCCGAGCTTCGCCGTTCTTGTTTATTTCTAAAAAAAAGTCAAACCGCCCCGCATGGACGCAGCGAGGTGCGAAGCCTAAACGGTCGCTCTCACCCGTGACGTCACAAACGAGGCGGAAGTGCGAAAGTTCACGCGCTTATATAGATAGCGAGGCGAAACCGTTGGACTTTGGCAGGTCGAAACTTTGTCAACCAAATCTAGTAGCCCCGCCGGTTAAACATTCATATACGCGGTCCTTGCAAACGCGAGTCGCCGTGCCGCAACCTCTATAACAGCAATATATAGCGGCATATTTGGTCCACGGACATCCACAAAGTGCACGGGTGAGGTCCGCCTAAGAATGCTATCGCATTAAAAACACGTAGGCCGAAGCATTAAACGTGACGGCGGAGCCTAATTTGCTTCCTTTATAAAGAGATGTGCGCATTATTTATCGATTAACAGTTAACTGGGCAAAAGTAGACGTGGTGAAAATCTGTGACGTCACAGTCAGTGAACAGGAAACTTCAGGGCGGCCGTCGCTACTCGTCCTTTCTGTATTACCAACGGTAGGCGTGGCCATTTCGCTAATGCAGAGAGGGAAAGAAAGATGGTTAAGCTATAGTTGTGCCTGGTTTGCGACCCTATTCTGGAGAGGGAGGAAGCTGTAAGAATAAGTAAAAGGCTAAGAAGTGAGGCGCCTTTAGCAGAAGCCTTATTTACTAATACAGCTTTATATACATTCCTATGTAGTCTCGTTGGATTGAGCATTACAACTTTTTTTTTTTTTTGTTCTTGGCGCGAAAAATCAAATTTATACAAACTAGCCACATTCTTGCCTTGTTGCGAGTTATACATGTACAGACGAAAATTTAAGAGTCCTGCAAAAGGGTTCCGATCAGAGCTGAGCATTACTTACGAAATGCCAGCTAGATGTCACCTCACAAAACCTCCGTCACCTCCCTGGCCAACTGCTTTCCTTTACTACGCATACTACCTCAGCGTCTGCAGACACCTCAGTACTCGAGCAACTGAAAATGAACTGTTTTGCTTATTTCGTGCGACTATTAAGCTAAAGTCACATCTCGAGCAATAAAAGCGGGCGTAAACCCAAAATTGCTACCTCTGCATAGGAGGGACTTCGAAAGATTAACCTATCGGTCCAGCCCCACTCGAGGCGCCTGCCACGGCTGCGCTCAAAGGTATAACGGCTCTCCGCCGTAGAATGCGAAGGTCGAATGTTCGACTCCCTATAGCGGCGGCAGAGCAGGAACGAAATGCGTTATACCGAAGGCTCAACGTGTTTTAAAGGGATAACTAAAGAGGAATATTAAGCTGTATCGGCACACTGTGCTTCTGCATTAGCTAAGCGGTCACATGCACTCGGGTGGTGCGCGCAATACGCGAAATTTCCGGACCAGCTAATAATAACAATTTTCATAGTGGCGCCAGAGTTTTGACACCCTCTGCTTGAATCTAGGTAATTTTTTTTTTTTTACCGCTAAAGAAGAAATACGCTCATTTCTAAAGCAACCAAAGACAACGCATGCATATCAAGTTTCGAGAACATTTCATGCAGTCGTAGAGGCGCTGACGACTTGGCGCGAAATTGAAAAAAAAAAATACAAAAAGAAAGAAAGAAGCAGGGGGAGAGTGACTCATTTTCTCTACCAATAATCAACATTTTTGCGCCAAATAAATGCCACCTTTGCCCCGGTTGTATGTCATGTCTCAACAGCCTTCAGAACAGAACCCTTAATTTAGACTTGCAATGTAATAGTTCCAAGGTGACTACGCAGGTTGTTCGACGCGGATTCATATAGCTCACACGGGCACACCTGCGTTTATATCGACGTTTAAGCGATTACTCTGCGCATGCGTGGAAAGTCACGAGCATTGACTAAAAGAAAAAAAAAAGTTTTATCCGGATTGCGATTCAATGACTGAGAAAAAAAATTTTTTTTCTAGACGCAATGTGGAGATGCAGTTGGTGGTTATAAGGAAGTCACTGTGTACTACGCGGTGCGCTAATCCGAAAGGGAATCGCAACTTTGCGTGTAAATCTTGCAAGAAGTGTTCCCTGCCATCGGCTGAAAGTTCCATATAGGGGAACGCCTTAACACGAGAATGATATAGCGATGTTCCGACTAACACATCTGAATGAATTACTGAACACAGATTACGTGTTACTATTCATACCGGGGCAAAGTATTCCGGAGAGAGTCCTATAGTACAAGACAAATACGTTGCCGATGCGGTCACGATCCAAGCGAGTCGGGCTGTATCACGCGTAACAGCTATATCTGTAAAAGTGAATTCTTCCGCAATCAGCGCATCGAAGGGGCCGACGGATTCAGTACAGGACGCGAGCTTTTCGCAGACGATATATAGCTTCACCGGGGGCGCGCCCAGGAATGACGCAAGCATTTTTCGGGCGCACCGGACGGGACGGGCGCGGGCTGGCCAGGATCGGCGCAGTGCCACCTGCTATCTCGACGCCGCTCGCGGAGCGAGTAAAAGTAATTCACGGGTCACCTTCGGGTACCGACGCGAAGCTTTCGACCTTAAAAACGCAGTCAACTCACGTTCGGGGTTCGAGTCCCAGCGGCGACCCGTCCGCGATGGTTCGAAAGTCCAGCTGCCGAGTCGTCGTCGCCTCCGACCTCCGCCACGGACGCTGCCAGCAGAGAGATGCCTCTTCTCGAGAGGAGACGACCGTTGAGAGAAACCGGCTGTCAAACGCCTCGCGGTGCGAATATACGCAGAAAGGGCCACGAGAGAGGCTTGGCCGACGGCTCGCAGAGAACGGGGCCACAGCTCGAGAAAGAACCGCCCTTTCCTACGCCGAACTTGAAACGGCAGGGGTTCGCCCCGCGTCGGCCCATCCGTCCGGCGGGCCGACCGAAGTAGACTCGCGGGGCGAGCCCCCGCCGCCGTTCCAAGCCGGCGCAAGATTTCTGAACGACCCTCTCAAAGTGCCGCGCTTTCTCCTATATAAGCGGGCCGGCCCACATTCAACACCACGCCGAGCACGTGCCGTGGCGCGCTGCCGACGCGAGCGACACCCAGCGGCTCGCGCCGGAGGCTCGCGGCACGCTTCCGCCAATCGGAGGGTGAGGGGCGCGTGACGTCACCGGCGTTTGCCGCCGCTGCGCTGGCACGCTGCCCAAAACGAGCGGCGTTGCCTTTCCCCTTCTTGTCGTCGTCGAGTTTTGCGCTTTGCGTCGTGACGTCACGCGGCGCAATGGTTATGCGTTCTGAGCGGTGCGGTGCGCGCCTACGGAAGTGGATGGTGGGCACGCAGCAGCTGGCGATTAAAAAAGAAGCAAACTAGGAAGTAAGGAACAAAAGGAACACGTTGCTCGGCTTATACGTTGTTTTGTTTTTGTTCTCGGCCACCGCGCACACTTTCTCTCGATCCTTTCAACCTACCCCGTCATCCTCTTCGTGATCGCTCGAGGGCTTTCTTTTTGCGTCGACAAATATGGTGGTTTCTTTTTTTTTTCATTATTTTGTGTTTTCCCCCGATCGGCCCGTACGCGAAGCGCTCGCGAGCAGCGGGGGCGATTCCAGAACTTTCGCGTTTCACACGCGGATTAGTTCGATCGGGCGTCCACGTGGAACATTCCAGTAAGCTCTAGCCCCGAACTGCGTGCCGCATTACGGGCGACTGACTGCTATAAGCGACGCCGTCGATGCGTTTAACGCGCAGCTGAGACATCCGATCGTCGTAGTAGGAGAACAGGTGTTTCGGGCCCCGCGCCGATTCATTCATAACTGCAGAGGCGGCGCGGTGTGGTGGAGGCTGTGGGAGCGGCGGTCGGCCGGTCGGCGCGGTCTTGCACGGTACTCCGTAACCTGGCGTCGTAGTCGCGGCGACGAGCGAAAACGTTTATAAAAACTTTTTTTTTCTTTCTTTGTTTTGTAGTTGGGAAACTTAGGAGTGCCAGTATACGAATGCACAAGCAACCGGGCACGAAAACCGTCCACGCCTGATCGCTCCGTTGAGGCAACGGGGTATAGGGATGAGCGCTGCAAGGCGTCCTGTAGCAGCGAACAGGTGTTCCAGCGGTAACTCGATCACGGGTGCGCGAGAATATGCGAAAATTTCAAATAGCGAATGGCGAATCCTGCTATTCGAAATTGCAAATGTATGTCACTTTTTTGCATGGTTTACGAACGATCAGCACTGAAAGGGGATTGATGAACACGTGGATATAAAACAAAACAAGTAGACGTTTTTCTTTGTGTGTGTGTGCGTGTGTGTGTGCGTGCGCGCGTGGGAGGGGGGGGGGGTAGGGTTGATGAACCCTGAAGCATAAAGCCAGTAAGTGTAAGCCTAAAGCTATCCCGACTATAAAATTAAAAAAAAAATTGCCTCTGACTCAAAAGCTACTCGGTAAAAGGAATAGTCCAAAATATTTTGAATACTTATCGATTCGGTTTCATGGTGCAGAGCCTTAGAAACAGCGGATCCAGAGCTTTTGGACGTTATGTGCTCTGTGCTCTAAAAAGCAGTTAGCTTCTGCGCATGCGTACTATATAGTGCCATCCGCACTATTTTTTATCCCGTTAAGCTCTCATAAGAGTACGCAAGCCGTTTGTGCCCGCTATTTCTAAGAATAAACTGTTCGATACCTATTCGAGTCGCTATCGCAAAATCGCTATTCTCACAAGCGCTTGATTCGATCAAGGAGGTTTTGGACTCGATTCGATTAATACTGTTTTGGATGCAAGAGCAAAATCACGATGCGGTGATTGCTGCGCTCCCAGTTTGTCGACTACAGGTGGTCGAGACAACGAAGCAGTGACCATATTTGATTTCGTGGAACAAAGCGTGTTGTTTCTAGAAACTTTTACGGTTAGGCAGGAATGTGCGAATATTCGAAATTTCAGTGGCATTGCTTTTATAGCTCCTTAACGAGCGCTACGCTCTATACTTACTAAGCCTGGTGACGTGCTGCTTTATCGTTTAGTTACTGTCTTCGTCACGGTGCCCCAGATACGATCGCGTTTCCTGTGTTTCTCGTTTTCAAGCTTGTCAGTCGAACTGAAATCCGGCTGTATAACGAGATTAGGTCTATCAAATAACGCGACTAAGGCTTTCTTTGCCAAACAGACGGCACAGAACCCTTTATGTTTCACTTCCTTTAGAAATTTGAAACATTCGTCGGTATACTCGACTCGGATATTCGTGGAGTTCGTTTCTCTCGAATATTAGTATAATCCATTCGACTCAAACATTTCCTTATTCTCCGCAGCCGGGTACTTTAACGACGTATGAGCGCGTCAACCAATACTGTTCACGCGTTAACTAACGCACAGCTGACGCGTCGGGGCGTCGTAGTAAAGGACAGGTGTTTGCGACGGAGCCGCGATTCATTCAAGACGCCGCAGAGGAGGCCGGTGGAGAGAGAGCGCGGAACGGAGAGATAGAGAGAGACAGATAGCGAAATGCGTTCGAGCTCGCGCACTGCGTGCACGTTTATTACGTGTCGTCACCGAGCGGAGAGAAAGAACCCATTCCGGCTTCGCTTGCGGCTCATCACAACTTGAGCAGGCCAGGTGGCGAGCTCACCTTGTGCGAAGGTAAAGAATCTTCGCGCAAGAAAATCTTCGCGACAGCGCACATCTGCTGCAAGAAAGAAAGAAACAAAAAAATAATCGAAATGATTTCGATTCCTAAATAGTGTGAGACATCAAAGGAAATATGTTAGGCGTATTTGTTCGGCATATCGTAATAAATTAATTTACTATTATGAATTTATTTAAAAAATGGGAAGCTATGCCTCTTTAGAAGCCCCTGTCCAAGTAGTACAGTCGAGAAAATTCATCGAAATGTTTGCCATCTGGGTTGCCAACATGCGTCACCGGAAGGGCACTCCTCCTTTGGAGGGGGGGGGGGGGGGGGGTACGTGTTTCCATATGGCCACTCGCAACCTGTTTTTTTTGTTTTCTTTTATTTCTTAGGAGGCTTTTCATCCCCGCTATTAGAAGACTTGGAGATGGATAAAAGAAAGTGTAACTAGGGGTGGGTGAACCGTGGAACTCACGGAAGCATGTGTGCTGTAAAGTATAACTTCATTTTTAATATCCCTCTCTTATCAGGAACGACGTTACCCGCGTGATAGGCACGCTAGTAGCGAACAGGTGTTTCCACCGGAGACGTCGATTCATTCAAGATTTCGCAGAGGCGGCAGAGAGAGAGAGCGTAGTGAAAGAAAGGAGTGGGACACCGTATAGTCGGCGGCTTTATGGAGCTGCCGCGCTCCCGCTTATACGCGTTCTCGTATTCGAACGAGTGTGGAGGAAGCCCGCCCTTTTGGGGTCAACTCGAAGGCGCGCAGTCGGCTAGGCGGCGAGGGCCAAGGCGACGACGTTACGGGGCGGCGAGGAGGACGGCTGAGAGAGAGAGAGCGAGCGCCGCTCTTTCTCGAAACAACGAATCCTCGCACATAACGGAGCGCCATGTCAGGAAGACAATGCGTTGCCGCGCCGACCGTATACGGGGTCGGGCAACAGATGGCTCCGGAGAGACGAGTCGAGTCGAGAAATTATTATTATGCGACCGACTCTCGACTTGTTTCGCTTTCGTTGTATTTTCTTTCTGATCGAAAAGTTCGTGTTTCTTTCATTTCATTTCTTTTTTTTTTTTCCCTCTCACCTACACGCCATTTTTACGGCCGGGTCATCCCACTCGTTGAGAGTAGAATGTATAAAAGATCCAGGTTGTGACGTCAGGGGCCAGATGGTCAGGAAACTTTTGACATCCCTGGGGGCCTTGTTTGTTTCCTATACGGTATCGAACGCTGGAGGCTTCGGTCGCGTCCCCGAAGTTATGCAATTGGTACGTAAAAAAAAAAGAAAATGAAAAGAAAAAAGAAAGAAAAAGAAAAAAAAGGCACTGCTGTCCTGTGCTCTGGGTATATCAGCGCAGTTGCAGCGGTGTACCTGGGAGAGATTTACTTCTTTCTTACAATGCGAATCCAAAAACACAAAAACTTGCAATAGAAATAGGGTCCATATGCGGTGAACACCCGAACTTATAACCCCCGGCCGATACGACCAAGGCCTGAGCAAAGAGTCAATTAAAGAAAAGCATAAAACATATTACAAGAACAATGAGCAAACTAGAGCAATAAAGGCAAACGGTTGCGTTGAAACACAACTACACGCTGAAGACACCAAAAATAAATCAAATTCTGGTGTTTGACGCGACAAAACCACGATCTGATTATGCGGGCGCTCCGTAGGAGGGGGAAAAGGGGGAGGGGCTCCATATTAATTCTGACACCAGTTGTGGTTCTTTAACATGCTCCCAAATTCACGTTGCACGCGAGCGTTTTTGCATGCCGCCCCCAGCGGAATGCGGCCGGCGCGGCCAGAATTGAACCCGCTATCCTCGAGTTCAGCTGCGCGACGACGTAACCACACTGGGTCATTGCGGATGCTCAAGGCAGTAACAGAACAGTGAACACAAAAACTGACAGACACTTAAGTATCCTCACGTGATTTGAATGCGAAAGCGTTATGGCTTCTCTAAAATTTGGTTACGTTCATGATACGTGACGTCATACATAGCTACGTGTCCTTCACCACATTCGCAGCTCTACCTTAATCCACCTTGCTCTAATTTGTGCCAACTTGAATGCACCTTAATCCACGCTGATGATGGTCCTTGTTAGGACTCGTTGAGGACAACGCCGGCTTTTCTGCCTCATGGAATATATAATATACTTTCGCATTAATAACCCATTAATGCACGAGGGAACGCGAAATACGCGCGACAGAACTCCAAGCGCGGTGCAACTGCGTGTATATGGCCTTTCGGTTTCGCAGAGTATACGCGACACGTTTTCCGGTAAATAATTTAGCTCGCGTACGATTCGCCCTCGTAAACGTCCGATAGCAAAAGCAACAAATTAACATCCTATATCGAAGAGCGTTTCCGAGGCAAATTACAACGTTCTCAATGTTCGAATAAAGTTGACTCGAACGTTTCAATCTGTTGTATCCGCAGGCTCAGCAAAACTGCAGGTGATTTTGCCGTTAAGTTTGCAACTGCTGGCGCAGTCGGCGCTTTAGTGTTTTTTTTTTTCTTCTTGTGTTTAGGGGGCAGCTCTTAAGCGCCCGTTCCTTCGGCGAGCGTACGGGCGTTGGCGTAACCGAGCGAACGAGGACAGCGAAAGATGAGAGCGAACGCGGCGCGCATCGGGGAATGAAGAAAAAAAAAAAAGCGGCGAGAGCGAAGAGGCGCGAGGCGGAAAGCGGAGAGGAGGGTGCAGCGGAACCATGAGGCGGAATGCGGAGGAAGGTATGGCGAAAGCGTGAGAAGAAATAGCGTAGTGTGGCGACGTTGGCATAGTAGCGCGCGTCGTCTGGGAGATCTGCTGCGAATCGCGCCCACGCGTCACCCACGCGCTGGCCGCATGCGCTGGCTCTCGCGATATCCAGATCAGCGAGGCAGTCGCGCCACACTTCGCTCCGTTTGCAACGTGCCGCATACGAGACCGATTGTCCGCGCCAGCCAATATATCGCGAAATGAAAACACCGTACAGAGCTGCGCTCAAATTTCGCATTAGGGAAAATCGTAATCATCGCTGCATTTTTTTTCGTCGGTATTTCTCGATAAAAGCCCAATAAATGTATACTATATTGAGCAAGCAGTTCTGCATGAGCAATAAATTATACTAGTGCGTTGAAATTCAACACACCGGGAGTTGTCTACAACAAGGAACATACATTTCCTGTCCTAGCTCCACTTCTTTCTTTTCCTTCCTTTCGCGACGTTTTCTTTACCTACCGCCACAAACCCACCAGACTTCATACCACGAGACCATTGGCCTACTATTCTTGGAACCATGGGCCCAAACCACTGAATCCTACCGAGGCACATGGCCGAAACCAACCTGAATTTGTATTTATATATATATATATATATATATATATATATATATATATATATATATATATATAATGCATTACGGGAATGGTAAATTTCAAACAAGAAAGTCGATTTAATTAGAATGCATTGCGCTATAATATAAGCACAACGTTTAAATTGTGGACTAACGTCCACAATAACATTTGATTTATTTTTATTGTCTTCAGCGTGTGGTTGTGTTTTAATGCGACCATCACAGATTTTGACGGCCTCTACTTGGGGCTACTTATCAATGACGAATAATTGTATTGCATTCTAAAAACAGCCAAACAACTCAGATTAGCAAGTCTTTGAGAAGTTTTATTATTGCATTGAAGCGGCGCAAACATGCATGAAAATATTTCGGAATCCTTAGCCATAGTGCGCTGAGGCACGGGCATGACGTTCAGAACGAGGGAACTCTGGCTCCGCGGTCTCCTCAGCTAAACATCAAAGTTTTCTCAAAGATTTAAAAAATGCAAGTAGCCACTTGATGTGACACTTCACCACTCTAACAGATGGCGACGCCGCACTTTATCTGCCCTTTTAATTTCCCAATGAAATACGAACTTAGCGAGAGAGATCAGGTGACAAAATTATTCTGCGTTGAAGAATATACCCACAAGTCCTGCGCCATTTGCAATACATCTGTGGCGATAGCAGCGGGGCGCTTAGGCGTGAGCGTTTGTCTTTTTACTTTCTACTCGTGTAAGGGCCGCGCCCGTGTAAGGGCCGCACCCCCAACTTGGCAGCCCAAACTTTGGAGAAAAAAAATTTCCATTGGAGAAGCAATCGCGTTCGGTGCCCCGATGCAGCGCGCGCGCTTCGGCGAATTTTCACGCGCTGCGTACTTGCGCATGACGCAACTAGATGGCGAGAACTGGGGTGTGCACAAGATCTAGGGTGTGCACAAGTCGCTGACCAAAAGGTTCGGTCTCGTGTAAGGGCCGCACCTTTGTGGGGGGAAATGTGCGGCCCTTACAGAGTCTAGACTATACTAATCACTTTTACTGTAGTCTTCTATACGGGGATAACTTGGTCACATAGGGGAAGGAAGGCGCCAGAAGCGCATCGTTGTTCGAAGACAGACGTCAGCATGCAGCGTTCGTGTAAACAACGCTTGGCACGAGAATCGAAAGAAGTGATACAATTGAGGGCATCATGTTCTTCCTTTCTTCACTTTCTCTCGGCTGACGAGTTTCGCACTTGAAAAGTTTGGAAGCGCACGAGACATCGGCAACGTATATGGTAACGAGGTCTTTCAGTGCAAGAGCATCAGGCGGATCGTTCAAGGGGCGCTATTGCGTTGTGGGCTATCATCGAAAACAGCTGTGTGAGAGTGGGGGAGAAACACGTAGAGGCGAAAGGGAAGAAAATAGTTGAGGGAATGAGGTACAGGTAAATGTCGCTGTAAATGCACCACGACGCAAGAAAAAAAAAAGAGAGATATGCAAAATAAAAACATAGTGCCCTTCCACTCTGTGAAGAAGGGCGACCAGCGAAGCTGTTATGTGTTCTTCTAAAATTACGAAATTATATGTATGCATGACTATATATATGCAATAAAGCATCAAGACAGACACGCTAATCCACCTTAATCCTCCTTCATACACCTTAATACACCCTAGTCCACCTTTATCAACCCTAATCCTCCTTAATCTACCTTAATATTCCTTCATCTACCTTAGTCGACCTTAATCACCTTAATCCACCTTAATCAACCCTAATCCTCCTTAATCCACCATAATCCACCTTAACTGGTAGATTGGTGGGTGACTGACGTAACGGTCATCCATCACTGGTTTTGACACTTATGTTGAGGAACCTATACATACATAGGGTGCTGTGGATTCAATTTCGCTGACGCGACTTTTTTCTACACACCCTGTTCACGCACACAATTTTAGTCAGAACCTATCCATATACAGCTTCGCTGCAAAAAGGGGGAAGGCAAGGGTCGCGATAAAAAAATTATGCGTGGCTCTGTTATCGCAAACACCAGAGACCAGCGGAGCTAGGGAAAGCTAGTAAAGTAGTGGCAAACCACACACTTACTCTAACTTTTGCTGGGCTTCCCCCATCTCCGCCGGTCTCTGGTGTTTTCGATAGCAGAGCCACGCACATTTCTTTTCTACTGCGAGAAAGAGGACCGCCGAAGCGAGCGCCCATTAGCACCGTTAGTCCTAAGTCGTTGCATGTTGTGAACGTTCCTGAGCACCCGCAACCCAGGATCTTCCAGTCTCCTCTGTTCCCCGGCGCTCAGGATTTCTTCGCGATGTTCTGCTTAGTATCGTGATGAATTAAACCGACCACGTTCATGAGCCGCCGGATCTTCATTTCTTCGCCTACGCGAACTCTCGGCTTCCCTCTGCGACGCTTGGTTTCAGCTTCCCTAGCTCTCGCTCAGTCTTTCGGAAACGACGAGTGTCCACTTCCCTGGTCGAAACCTGCCGAGCCGCCGCCAGAGGCATCGGCTGCAGTGACGGACACCGGGCGCGTTCGGCACGAACACGGGGAAACGCGGTCGGCGTCGGCAGCGGGTATACGGGTTCAACTACCACCTGCCTGTCTCCTCCTCTCCACCTCGCGTCCGCTTTGCTGCGCGATGCTATTTTTATACTCTGCTTTCACTCTCTCTCTCCCCCAGCTCGGCGAAGCTGCGGACGACGGAATGATCATTATAGTACAGTGTACTAGAAATTCTAGTACACTGTAATTATAGTGAGGTTATAACAGCTCCGCTGTAAAATGGGCTTCAGTCCCCGCTGTGAAGGTGGTTGGCCAGCGAAGCTGTATTATCACCTGATCCGATAGACCTATATGTGACGTAGCCTTGAACTGGGTCCTGCGGAGCCTGAGCATGACGCCGTTGGTCGCATTGACGTTGCTGTTCCTCTCATCGCTCATCGTTTTCGCGCTGCTCTTCAGGCGTCCTAACTGTGCGCGGCCTTTCCATAGCGCTATCACAACACAAATGAAATCAGATGCTAGACGGGTTCTTCTTTTCCATATGAAAATGTAGTGACGTCTGACCTTGTTTCGTATGCTACAGTTGCCGCTTCCCGGCAACTGCAGCTTATGCAACCGTAATATTTACCGGGAAATGCTTGTGACGAACGCTATGCGCGAAGGCGAGCTTTGTGGCGAGCTTTGAAGGCGAGCTTTGTGCGCCCAGCGGCGCACGCGGCGCACGCGGCGCGCGCCTTCCGCTGTGATTGGTTGAGTTTCCTGTCGACGGAGATGAAGAAATGCCGGGATCCTAGTCGTATACAGCTTCGCCGTAAAAGGAGGTGTGTGCCCTTAGCTTCGATATAGGAGAAGGCAGGAGCGGAGCGTCGTTTGGGGCCGCTGGTTTTGCCATGGCGTCGCAACATTTAATTCGCTTCTGTCTCAGCCACTACCGAAGACAGTTTAGCACATCCGTAAACTTATTAACGTTTGCGGATGAACGGGTCACCAGAGCCGCGGACGGCTGTAGCAATGCTGGCAGCGATGTATCGTGACGCTTTGTCCAATTAATTACTTGGCGTTTGAAACATTTTTTATGTCGTGCGAGTGTTCTCGTCAAAGGAAAAAAAATCATTAAAGGGCTGCAAGTTGACGATTATGTAGCTGCCAACCACTTACACCAGCAATTAGGTAGAATATAGCAGGTGATTGAGTGAGTGAAATAACTTTATTGAGGTCCAGAGAAGACGCAGGGGACACCCCGCGCCACCCGGCTAGTCCCACGTAGGGACCGGCAGGCCGAGCTTGACGGCCCGATCGCGGGCACTCTGGACGGCCAGGGTTTGGTCGTTGAGTTCGGGGCTGCCCAAAAGCGCAGCCCACCTCTCCTCGCTGAAGGCGGAGCCGAAGGCTTCACACTCCCACAACACATGGTTAAATGTTGCCGTTAGTCCACAGGCAGGGCAGTCCGCACTGGGATACCTTTCAGGGTATATAGCGTGAAGAACCACAAGGTTAGGATACGCACGAGCTTGTAAAAGTCGAAGGGTCACCGCCCGCACCCTGCATAAGGCAGGGTGCGGGAGGGGGAATACCCGTCTTGACAGATAATAATGCTTAGGGATCTCATTATACGTCATCAATGGTTCCCCGCGGGGTAGGGGGACTGCGGAGGCGGCGCGGTCAGTGAGTCCTCGCGCGGCCTCATGCGCGCTCTCGTTAGGGTTAGAGGGAGAGCCCTCAGTCGACCCCAAGTGAGCGGGAAACCAAATGAGAGAATGCGGAGAGATACTTTTCAAGCTTTGGAGAATGCGAAGGGCCTGAGGGGAGACCATCCCGGTTTGGTAGGCCTTAATGGCCGCCTTAGAATCGCTATATATTACCTCTCTGCGACCATCGAGCACAGCCAGCGCGATTGCAACCTGTTCGGCTACAAATGGCTTCGAAGTGCGTACTGTAGCGCAGCAAGTGATCCTGGAATTAGAGTCGACGATGGAGACGGCGAACGCCTCTTGTTGGACATATGCCGCGGCATCCACGAAGCTTGCCTCAATGTGGTTGTTACGGACATGTTCGAGTAGAGCTCTACCCCTGGCCCGACGTCTGCCGACGTTGTGTGCGGGGTGCATATTGCGGGGAATGGGCGTGATGTGTAGTTGAGATCTGATGTCGCTGGGAATCCGCACGGCGTCGGGGCAGTGGTCGACAGGGGAGAGGTCCATCTCATCGAGTATCTTGCGGCCCGCCGGGGTGCCGGATAGCCTGAGCAGCTGTGAACGCTCTTGCGCCTCTATTATTTCTTCGAGCGTGTTGTGCACTCCGAGCTTTAACAGGTATTCGGTGTGAGTGAGAATATAGCAGGTCATTGCAATATTAGCACTACGAGCGCTCTGGTTAAGCTCTAGGTCACAAGATGTCGTTACCAGCGTTGTTGCTGTTTACCTTTCCGGTAAATAGGTATTCCGCAAACGGTAATACGCTTACGTACTACTTAAAGTTCTGTAATATTCTTGCAATAGAACGTACCCCTAAGCAACGCTTTGGAATTCCCTGTGTATTGATGGACATTTCCGACGGGACCTGGTCAGGGGGTGCATATACATACACATATATAAGGCAGTGCAATGGCGCCAGGCAACGGCACCATATAGGCATATATGTATCGCGATGAACGAGAAGAACCGAGGGCCCCGATTTTTGTTAGGAACAACCATATCAGGCCAACAGATAATGAAGCCAAGGAAGGCACAGGGAAAATTATTTGTAAATTTTAATTGAAGCGTAGAAATGATACGCTGAAGGAAAATGAAAGTGAATGAAAAAAAAAACACATACACATTGACTTCGGTGGGAGCCGAACCAACAACCTCCGTTTTACGCGTGCGTTTCACCACCAATTGTGCGACGGCGGTGGCTGTTCCCAACTCCACATTCTTGGGTATTCACGTATGTACAGAAGGTCTAACTCGTGGTGTGTTAGCCAGCTCCACGAATGGCCATGGCTGCAGACGCGGTACATCCTTTTGACAGATGGCGTCACGCCGTACGTGAACTTTTTAGGAGCCAGGCAGCTGACCAATTAACCTTCGAAGCTACCTGAAGACATCGAACCTGCCCCGAGGCGAGACCTTCGCTATGCAATGAAGGCGAGAAGAAGGGGAACCGATGATCCCGATTTTCTGTTTGTCGCAACCGTGTGATACACATTACGTAACCGCGGCGGTTTGATTTTGAGTAAAAAAAGAAAAAAAAAACCGCGCAATGGTGTGAAGACGACACTTCCGGACATCCAATCCTACGAGGACAAGTCAAAACCCATAACGGCTATCGCTGTAGATGAACGAGCTATCGCTGCAACAGAAACAAAACACGTATAGAGGTGAACGATGGAGAGGGAAGGATCGCCGGCCTCGTCCTAGCTTGGACGAGGTAGGAATAGTGATAGCTTGGTGTGGGGCAGAAGCGTCACCAAGCATGGTTTTTGTTGTGCGCGGAGTTTCACACTATACGAGCACTAGAGGGAAACCTGGCGCTGCAAGGATTTTTCAGTCATTGTGGAAATTACGGGCAGTTTTACGTAAACTTCTTTTCTGAACTATTTGGTGCGGCTTCCTTAATAGATTCATATTGCAGCGCGCTCTTTAATCTCCTTTGTGGATCATTTTTGTTGCGTGCCAGTCTCAAGAAGTTATTTTATAACGTTAATTAAATAATTAACTAATTAATTAATTAATCTTTATTTACGCTTCAATCAGCAGAGATTTACGGGAGAAAAGCCGCAGCTTGACGATCGACTCCTGAGCCCTACACAGTTCGACAGTGGTGTAAAATCAAAACAATAAGGACACGAACACTGACCACAATAAAGATTATACACAGCATCGCAACAACTATACATAACAACAGTTAGCAGAAGAGGCAGACATTACTTGCACAGAAAACTGAAATGCATGATCGACTAAATAACAAAAATTAACGAATTAAGTTTCTGACTAATTGCCTTATGGCCAATATTGCAATTTGCAAATTCTAGCCGTGGAGTTCGCAAGGGGATCCACTTGGAACGAATTCTCAGGACGACACCAGTTTCGTGCTTTGTGCTTCTCAGGACGACACCAGCTTTGTGCTTCAGTGCAGAAAACGACGCTTTGTTAGGAAAGTGACTGGAACGCCAATGCATTTCTCCGCAAAGTTCGGGAATTAATACCTCGAAACTGGTGTCGTCCTGAGAATTCGTTCCAAGTGGATTCGCCTTGCGAACTCCACGGCTAGAATTTGGCCGTGGAGTTCGCATATTGGCCATAAGGTAATTAGTCAGAAACTTAATTCGTTAATTTTTGTTGTTTTGTCGATCATGCATTTCAGTTTTCTGTGCAAGTAATGTCTGCCTCTTCGAGTAGACCAGCTCATGAACTAGAATTGTGTTATCTGCTACAGGGAACCTTTAAAAAATTTTGAAAGTGCTCGCTGAAACACCCTGTATAGTTTCGCCGTATTGGATTGAATCTTTCCATTCCTGACATTCTTTCTCTGACATTCTTTCTCACTTTTGGGCACAGTCATGGGCCCGTTTGTTCACACATTGAGGACTATCTATTTGTTTTAATTTCTTTTTTTACTCAATTCTTAGCACATTATATTATTTTCCTTTTCCTTTGATTTTCTCGCCAAATGTTTTTTTGACGTTATTATTTTTTATAATTTTTTATTTATGCTTTCTAGACAGCAGTAAATGTATTCTCTAATTCAATTCTATTTTTGGCCAATATCCCATAATTGGTTTGCTCCATACTTGAACCGAAACCAAACCAGCATCAGAAGCTTTATCAATTTCAATTGGATAGATGCCAAGAAATATAATTCCTCCATTCCTCTATATACGCTAGATAGTTTCTCTTAAGCTGAAGTTTCTTTTTTTTAAATTAAAGACATGTTTTTATTTTCATATGCCTTGTCATTGGGACATGATACGGTACTGAAATTCTTATCGTGGAAGCTAGGCATGCATAAAACTGCTTAGTATTGATATTTCAGGGAACGAAACAACGCAACATGATATTGCACCTATCTAAGCAGTTTCTCGTTGCAAAACGGACTCTGGCGGTCCCATGCCACCAACGTCCCACAAGGTGGGCGCCTTTCCAAGCGTCTGGAATTCCAGCAGTTGCAGGGCGCCAGGCCGGGAGCGCGCTTGTACATATTTTACTGGTAGGTACCAGGAGGCAGCAATCGTCTGTCTCCCGCAGCAGCGGCGGATGCTTGACTATTTCGCCAAAGCTTTCGTCCCCACCGATTGGAGAACGAAAGCGTTGTATACATACACTTGGCGAGATCTGTGAACAGGGATGTTTACTACCCAGACCTTTACGACATTGCATAACCATACATTTGCATCGGGACCCTGTTGTGCTTCATTCTATTGTAGTTCAGGCAATACGGAGTAAATGTTTGCTCTCCCAGTCTGTCTCTCTTTCTCTCTCTTTTATTCAGTGCGTGCTTTACAATCACTAAAATTGTTGCACATTTCATCGTCGCTAAGCTCACGCTTCCATTACTACTGCTACTACTACTACTATTATTGTTATTATTTTTAATATTATTATTGCTATTACTACTACTACTACTGCGACAGACGCTACGGCTTCGTTTTAAATTATGCGCGAAGCGGTATACGGCTAACTACGTTAGTGGAATGGTCTAGCTGTTAACATAGGATTCGGGTTCGGATTCCTACAGTGTGGTCGCTCAGATGAGAACATGTATCGCCCTCTAAGTATACTGAAAACAGGTCACCTATAACGACCACCTTTGCGACCGACTAACCTAACATCACCGCAAAAACGGCAAAGTGTTACTTTACAGCGATAGCTCCAATCTACGGCTATCGCTGTAAAGTGACGCCGCCAACCGCAAGAGCAGCAAGTCAATCGAGACTGCCAAAAACCAACGTGTGCTGCGTCGTGACCGTCGTGTATATGTACATTTACTGTTCGATGACGTCCGAACGCATCGACCTGGTCGGTGCCCGGCGTACATGACTGTCCACGTCAAACTGTCTAGCATGTTCAAAAATGACCTGCGCGACAAAACTGTTCCTCGCGAGCGCAATCGATAGCGCGCCGATTCCTTGGGAAAAGGTCCGGCGGTGGCCTCCCATGTGGGGATCGTTGACGTCAGTGTCAATCGCGAGCGGCCGAAAATAGAAGGGCACTACAACAACAATGTTCTGACAACCGATCGCCCGGTTGCGCGTGCTCTTTGTAATATATTTTCGCCCGGTAATATTGATTTAAAGAGCGCGCCAGACCATCGCATCATGCTCGCCTTTTGTCAGCAGTGTATACCGTTCTAAAGCCTCCCTTGGCGTCTGTTTCGCAACCCTCATTCAACCCTTCTGCCTGCCTCACTCGCAGCGGAATCAGCGCTCTCTCGGTATACACACATTGCGACCTCGTTACATGCCGGCACGTTACATATAGAGCGCGTACGTACGCACATCCTCTGTCAAGCGTATTATACGCGCACCACCGCGTGGCTTCAACGTGCGGTCAAGTCTTCGATTCGTGCCTTCTATTAAACGCCATCCAGGAATAGCTGGATTCTGGATGGCATTTGCTCTCGAAGAATGAAATCATGGCCCCTTCGGAGCGCCGATATAATGCGTCCCCATTCATCGGAGAGCACTCGGCGTCGTTACGTAGTAAACATCGCGCCTAGGGTCGCGAGCCGCTGGTCTTACTCCGTGCCACGCGACCCCTTTCTTCCACTCAGTGATCGGGCTGACTATGAATGAGGAATAAAACATTGCGTCTGCACTCTTTTTTTTTTCTTCTTTTTTCTTTTTCGTTCGTTTTTCTATATCTCCTCTATTCCAAAAGGCAAGCTGTAATAGCTTGGCCCCGCGGGACCGTGTTTATGCAGTTCCTCTCTATCTATGGCTTTTCTCAATCCATCTATCTCTCGGAGAGGCTGTTATATATACACACACTTGCCAATACACGAGTTTGCGGTGCCTTCTGCTGCCGTGCGCGTTTAGCAGACGACGCGCGGCGGTAAACAGACGACGGCGACGATGATGGGCGCGCGAAGCCGTCCACTCCCAAGCACGAGCTCGCACACGTGACGCGTCATGTGACGCGGTATTTGACAATCAGGGGGCGGAGCCAGCTCCTCGCCATGCGTTCGCCTGCGTGGAGAAAGGACGAGAAAAAAAAACGAAAAAAAAAATGACGAGATGGGAAGGAAATGATGCGAATGAGGAAGCATGTGTAAACGCGATGACAAGGCTCCAATGCGGTCCTTTCAGCGAGCGTTATTAGCGCGCACCTCCAGATAAACGGCGTCCTTTCCGCGGTCACCCGCTGAGCAGCTGTATAGTTCTGCTTTGACGTTGATGGCGTGTTTACGCGCAATCGGTTTTTTGTTCGCTATCTCGGAGGTCCGTGGATCGTATAACTGCCGCGGCGACATTTCGAAAATCGGCACGGCCCGCAATGCATGCAGGAGTGCGGTGCCCAGAAAACGTTAGCTCAGCCGTTGTTGAATGGTATATAGCGGCCCACCTCGGCCACTTGAAATTGTTTTTTGAAGTTCAAACATGTTTAACACTAAATTAGGAACACGAAAACAGCTTTTCTCGAATGACTCGACAACCACAGACGTTATATGATGAGTTAAACATTTGTGTTTTAGGTTTGTTGTGCATATTGACAATATTGCTGGGCGAAAGCCTCGGCAAGCGATCTCCAATTATAACCTGTCTTGCGCTAGCTGATTCCAAGTTGTGGCTGCAAATTTCTTAACTCCATCACACCACCTAATTCTCTACCGTCCTCGACTACGCTTCCCTTACCATGCACCCTACGTATTACGTGACCTACGTGCCTCAGCATGGTAAGGCCTAGTCAGGAGGTTTAAGCCCTCCTTTTGCCTTACCTTGCGGGTAAACTTTGTACCTGTTATGCCCGAATAAAAGTTTCACTTTCACTTTCATGCCCAGCTTCAACTTGCCAAGTGACAACAGATATCACTTGGCCACTACCCGGTTTCAACTTCTTGTGTGCAACGTATACGTGCCCTATAATGTAAATAATTGCAAAATTATATTAGTGGAAATCATCAATCACTCACTCACTCACTCACTCACGCACTCACTCACTCACCACTCACTCACTCACCATCACTCACTCAATAAAATCTCTCTCACTCAAATCACTAAATCGCCACTCACTCACTCACTCCACTCACTCACTCCCTCACTCACGTCGCTCATCTCACATCACTCACTATGCACTCCTTCACTCACTACACTCACGTACACTCACTCACTCCTATCTCCACTCACTCACTCCTCACTCACTATTCTCTCCTCACTCCCTCACTCCCACTCACTCACTCGCCCACTCACTCACTCGCTCACTCACTCACCACTCACTCACTCACTCACTCACTCACTCACTCACTCACTCACTCACTCACTCACTCACTCACTCACTCACTCACTCACTCACTCACTCACTCACTCACTCACTCACTCGCCACTCACTCACTCACTCACTCACTCACTCACTCACTCACTCACTCACTCACTCACTCACTCACTCACTCACTCACTCACTCACTCACTCACTCACTCACTCACTCACTCACTCACTCACTCACTCACCAGCTCGCTCACAACTCTTCCCCATCTTTCTTTTCCTTAGGAAAACGCTCCTAAGACTCATTCTGCCGTGTGTTATATCTTCCCGAGACCCGAACACAATTGTGAAACATAATCGCTCTTCAAGGTGGTTTTTATTGTCTACCGTTATGTCACGAGCTTGAAAAACAATGTTTAAAATTTATGTGCCATGGTTGGATGCCGAACGCTGGGTCTCCGTGTACGTCTCCATGTCTCCATCTCCTCATGTTTGCTATAGTTGAAACAGCATTTCATTGCTTAAACGCAGAGATGAAGATGGAACTGCGTGCAGTACATTGCCATGTTGCTGCCGCGTCCGGTATTTTCACGCAATCTCAGTGATTTCGAAACACACCTCAAGGCCTGCTTTCGGCCGTCTGGGACGACAAAGATTTCTAGATCAATTTAGTGTCAAATTTCTCGAAAGCGGATGACAAGAATATAAGTAAACTACTTCTTTACAGTTACACATGCGCCGTACTTTACACCCAGAGTGAATATATTGCGTAATCGCTTCCGAGTGAATTTCGAAAAAAAGTTGAAGGCAACGTGCAGTGTATTGTGCAAGGAGGGTATGGAAACACTCACTCACGCACAACAAGCACGCTCGCTTGGTACAAAACGCTTCAGAGTTTCTCTCATAAAGACTCAGACAGAAACAAACAGCATTTACGGTATTTGTCTCTTCGATTTAATATCCATTGAAAGCAACGTACTACATGTGTTGCAACTGTCCGCCACATTTCGGTGCAAAGAACCCGTGACGGCAAATTACGGAAAGGAGCAGGAACACATTAAAAGCGAAACGAAAACACATCACCAATCGCATCTAGCGGATTTAGGAGGACTCAAAACAATGAATGGCGGGAGACCACGAACACGTGGGTGCTGACAGTGTCGTACACAGCTTTCCTTTTTTTTCCTTCTTTAAAATTATTTTGTTCTCTTGTTTATCCCTGACTTCACGACAAATGATTGCAACAGAAGACAGAGCCAAGCGGGGGCTGGCTATCTGTCAGCATACGCCGTCGCGCAACTAAAAAAAAAAAAATACGCTGCCAACGCAGGCGGCAAATTACGTTGTAATGAGGCAGCTTCGATGGCTTTGCGCAGTGAAGGACTAGCTCAACCAATACGGTAACACGGAAACAGGCGTAGCGAGAGATTAAGTGCACGAAAGCACGTCCACGTTGCTATATTTTACTCACAGGAGCGGCTCCTTTTTTTTTTTTTTTTTTTGCTTATTTGCTTATTTCGAAACTGCCTACGCGCTGGCTTGCAGCAGACGAGATTAACCGCCTTCCGGTTGACGGGTGTCTGTTGCAAAACAGTCGAGCCAGACGGAAGTGAACGGTGAGCAGAAGTTTACGTCGTAAAATTACGCCTACGCACGATCCTAGCCACCACATTTAAAAGTGCTAATTGTCCTGGCGGTGAGGAGTAATTAATTTGGAGCAAATCTGTTCCTTAAAGCACGAATGTAACGCGTCTCTATTTATTGTTCTTCTCGTCTATGCAAGCTACGTGTTTGTAAACAGACAGGCACAGTAGCGGTAATATGGAAAATTGACCGAGTTCGTGAAGCTTCATGATAACTACAGCGTGACAGACGCGGACAAAAGGAATGGAAAACAATACGGCGTTGACTAAGAACTGAAATTTATTTAAAGAAAACATCCAATATATACCACGCATCACATGACCAGCAACCCCTCCCCCCCCCCCCCCCTCAGCATATGCGGATACAATATTAAAACAATCTTCATATCATAGAAGGCACGTGTTTCGGCGGTGATTCACAGGTAACGGCTGATTAAGCACCGTAACATCCAAACTGCTATGGTACGAGGTAACCCAGTGGCTTTACCCAAAATCTGACAAGGCCACCTCGCTACACTTTAGCGAAATGGATGGCTGACTAACACATAGTGAGACTTTCTTTCTAATGTGATCGGCCTCCATTAATTAATTCACGTGCGAGCTTTACACGGTCCCTGAACAGCACAATAGAACTTTCAAAAACCGGATGACACCCACAACGCCTTTCGTCTGCGTCCTGTCGTGCTGTAGTAGCTACCGATGAGGCACAGTACAGGCGAAATGAGCAGACGACTTCGCTGTTCGCCGCTTGAACCGTATACAAACGTTGGTTTGAACAATGTTTGTCAAGCAAGTGTTTAAAACTCGGCCGCGTGTGATAATCATGCCTTCAAAAAACGTTCGCACCATTAAAAACTTGATTTTATTTTTTATTTTTATTTTTTTTGCAGCACTAAATATGCCGCACTACGCTCCGCTGCATCCTCGTGACGCCACAATGTGCAGCGTGACGTCACGAAGGTGCGGAGGCGCTGCCGTCGCTTTCGGCGTCCTCACGTGCTGATCAACAGCGCGGGGGGTGTCGGCACTTGAGCAACGTGCGCGCGTGAGCTTGAGAGCGTGTTAGCGCGGCCATAAGGAAATATCGGGACATGAACGTTCTTGAAGTTAGTTTACCTACTTGTGAACAAGTTTTCATACTTGAACTGCAGGACTTTATTGTCCCGGGCGAGAAACCGGCAGGCGAGCAATCGCATCGAGCTGAAGCTCAGCCCGAACTTCGAATATATAATATAATATAATATAATATAATATAATATAATATAATATAATATAATATAATATAATATAATATAATATAATATAATATAATATAATATATAGATCGCTTACCTATAGCCACTGCAGTTGAGATACATAAACAGTAAATCAGTTTAGACTGATAAACTATCCTTCAAAACATTATTTTCGTTAATTTCGAGGTGCCGTCGCCAGGCGTATTTAATTTGTGCGTTTTATATTATTGGCCTTGTCGATCCTGTTCTTTCCCGGTAATATGACTTTTCTTTATTATACAAGGGCAATTAACTTACACGACTCAAAAAATAATTTTCGTCTTTAGTGTTTCTTTAAAGGGTCTGCGGTAAATGTCCCAAAATCCGTAACTGATTACCAACTTTGGTAGAGCAGATGGCTGCTGAGGCAGCAAACGGTGAGACTCCTCAAACCTTCTAAAGATCTTCGTGTAAACTTCTGCACACTCGAATTATCGCTGGAGACTCAATAATCGGCTAAAGATTACGTCTGGAAATTCAATTTAGATGCACGTTAGAGAACGCCAGGTGGTCAAAATTAAAGCCCCACTACAGCGCACGTCATAAACAGATCGTGCTTTTGACACATAAAACGCCGGAATGTAATATTTTCATTTTGTTTACAAATCCTTGCGGGTAATTAGTGGCTTAATATAAGAGCTCCATTTGCAGTTATTTTAAAATTTTCATTCATTGTGACAGCAGTTAGAAGCTCGAAACTGCGTTTGTGTCCGGACGACTTGCGTTACGCCTTCGCAAATACACCTTCTCGACCTCGGCTTTCGTTACACCTTCGCAAATACACCTTCTCGAACTCGGCTTTCCCCTTACCACATCGCAAATAAAAGCAAAACGACCTTTACAGCCACTGCTAGGAGCCGAACCCATGTCCTCAAGCTGCAGTGTTGATTCCGTCACGCTAACAACGCGGACATCGCGCAACATGGACACTTGGCAACTTGTGCGTGAGAACTTGCACGTAATGCAGACTCCGTGAGTGGTGGCATGTGCGCGCGGACTTCGGAGGTACAGCAAGCAGGGCAGTAAATTAGACGAACGCGACATTGTGCGGCATTGCAAGCAAATGACTCGGCAAATCCTTAAGTCTCTCTCTGTGTGTGTGTGTGTGTGTGTGTGTGTGTGTGTGTGTGTGTGTGTGTGTGTGTGTGTGTGTGTGTGTGTGTGTGTGTGTGTGTGTGTGTGTGTGTGTGTGTGTGTGTGTGTGTGTGTGTGTGTGTGTGTGTGTGTCGTCCAGCCAAATCTAGCACGAACGGCTACAAATTAAACTCACACGGGTGTCTCAGGAAGAACACTTCGCAACTGAGAAAATAATTCGTCCGGGTTTAGGATTCGAACCCGGTACCAAAGCCTTCTTTCCGGGGCGGTCGATCTATACCACATGAGCTAACCAGGAGGCTATAGCAGGTAGCAGCGCGAGGGCGAATTAATCGACAACTCGAAGCACGGGGACAGTGAATATGACAAATCAGTTGTGCGGAATCCCAAGAGGTCGAGGAAGTGTCATGAAAGGCAAAATTGTCACCCAACCGAATGAGGCACGAAGCTACGAAGGACACGCATATACGGTTTTCTCACACTCGAAAGCTTCGCAGTTGAGCAAAAATTCGTCCTGGTCCAAGATTCGAACCCGGCCTATAGTTAGTACGAGTTCATCTGTGGGAGAAATGGCACCAAAGGATACGGCACTTATACAACAAGAGGCACCTGTCCTGTGGTCATCCGTTATGCCG
>NC_051156.1:187616719-187799219 GCF_013339745.2 Dermacentor silvarum | reverse complement strand
GTCACTGACTTCACGTTGACCATTGGTATATACTCGCGTTAACCGGCAATCATTCCTGTTTATATTCACGTCCAATCACAACCTTCGTCACGCGCTCACGCAGGGTCTCACACCCGTGAAAGTAGTTGCGGAGGATTCAGGGTCGAGTGTACTCGTGAGTGAGTAATGCCGACCTGTACGCTGCACAGACACGACGCCGCCGCCTTAAAACAATTTAGTCTTTCGTACATTCCTGATACTTTTTAGGAGAAAACGCATCAGTGCTTTTTAAAGTGACTCTGGCTCACGTTCGGTTGGGATTAAGGGCAGGATAATGTAGTGGTTCCATTTCTATTCTACGAGATTATCTCTCTTTTTTTTTTAGTTTTACGGAATTTTTTTTTTTATATTGCCGGTGATAGATAGCCTAATTCTTGTCCTTGAGCTGTATTATTCGAAGTGGCGTACATAAATAGCGCGAGATATCGAAAACACATATTTAACTATTTAACAGAAATCAACTAATTAACTTTTTAATTATTTACTTAATTTACGGCACATATTGCAATTTACGAATCGTAGCCGGTGAGTTTGCAAGACGTATCCACATAAAATGAATTTCCAGGGAGACACCCGTTTAGAGATACTATTTCCCAAAGTGTGGGACGAAATATATGGGTGTTCCAGCTACTTGCGTGTTTCAATGCACAAAAATAACGTTTTGTTAAAGAAAGGTAAGTGGAACAAAAGTGCATTTTTACGACGAGTTTGATAGGCGCATTATCTCCAAACTAGTGTCATACTGGAAATTCATTCCAAGTGGATACGCCTTGCCACCTCCCCGGCTACAATTCGTAAATTGCAATATGTACCGTAAAGTGATTATTTAAGAATTTCATTAGTGATTTTTTTAATTAGCTGGAAATGTGCTTCGACTTCTCTTGCAAGTAATGTCCGCCTCTCTGAATTATCCAGATAAAATACTATAATTATGTTATCTCGAACAGGCAATTTTTAAAGATTCCGTAAAACAAACATTATCACCCCGTATAGCCATTTCCCTTTCAGCGTATCGTCAGTGGCCCTCCCGGGCACCGCTCCGCCTACGTCACCACTACGATCTGCTCTTCTTGAGCGGTGGATGATATGGAAGGTGTAGAATCACGCGAAAGGCATCGTTACGTTAATTTCCAATAAGCCCCTGTCGACTGTGGCGTTTGACTAAAGGTAGTGCGGTACATGTGTTCTTAGTTCACTCACGTGGTGTTCATGACGCATGCGCATAGTAGCAAGCAATTTAAATGCGCGGAAATCGTTGGCACGAGGTCTTTTGGCAGTAGCGGTTGCGTTTCGTTAATAACTGGGAAAAGGTACTCTGAACTACTGACCAATCAGAAAGAGGCAATTGACGTACGCCATAGACGTATATAGAAGAGACTGCAGAAGACCATATTTCTCCATTGTGAACTGCACCCCCTCAGATGATTCAGATAGTTGCGGAAGAAGAAAGGAAACGACCCGAAACCACGGGCGCATCGTAAAAATGTAAATAAAAAATCACCAGCGTCGTGTGTGTATCTGACCTTCGTCAGGGCACGGCCGCCTGGATCGGCGCGTCGATCCAGGCGGCCGTGGTCAGGGTAACGTTCGGAAGCCGTCTCCTCGGGATTCTCGATCTGCTCGTCGCTGACGGCGGGCCTCGGCTTCGGAAGCCCTCGCCTCGGGATCGTCGGCTCTTCGCTGACGACGAGCCTTGGCTAGGGAAGCCCTCACGCTAGAATCGGCACGTCGACGACGAGCCCTTTCCCGAGCGAGTTCACGCCGCCGTTCAGCTTGCTCCTTTGCAGAGCGCACCACGCGTGGTAGTGATGTAAAACTATCACTAAATTGATTATCGATAGCATCGATAGTTTTTTAAAACTATCTATAGTGTAAAAAGACTATCAATAGTATTATCGATAGTGTTACCATCGATAGTATCATCGGTAGTCCTTGTATGTACGTATGTACATTCGTGAGCAGACTTGTTTAGAGCGCTGGAGTGGTGAGCTGCGGAACAAATCATAGTGCGCAACTGCTGTGTCAAGGGCAGCGTGCTCGTTCTTTGCTTCTATGTCTATGCAGCTTCGATTCAGTTCAAGCACTGATCTTGAAACCCAGCAAGCATACGGGCTGAACTAATAATTCCACTCGAATTCATCTCAGAAGCAGGCGCGCCAAAACCGTGACTTCGGTTCACTGTTGACAGCACAACAAGGGCATTTGCAACACTAACACTTTATCCACCAACTGTACGTAGGGTATACATCTGCAGAGCTCGGTGACGGGTAGACTGCGATAACGAAGAGTCCTGTCATATAGTTAGTTATAGTTACCACCACCACCATATACATAGTTACATACATATATTATAGTTACCACCACCACCATATACCACGCACTCGGGGAACCAAGTTTATGCTGCAAAGAGTTCTCTCGGTTGATTACATATTACGGATAGCGCTATCGATAGTTTTTTTTAGCATCGATATTTCGATAGTGATTCAACTATCGATAGTACTATCGATAGTTCTGCATCACTAACGCGTGGCCTTCCCATCTGTTCGCCGAAACTGTTCTGAGGCGAGGGAAGCCCGGAGGAGCACGCGCCAACCGCTTTCCTTCCAGGTCCCTATAGGGCCTCGCGACACACCAAACGAACCTGATTGGTCGCGCGCGTGTCACGTGATCACGCGTGTAGCGTATCCAATGCGGGTGTGCGCCGCACGTGATTTCCTTTTTTTTAAATGAAGCTTGATAGGCTCACAACTGAAGGCGATTGGGGTGGTGTCACGCTGAAAAGTGGGCCTCGACGCCACGACGAATAATGGTAAAACTCAACTGGCACTGTATTAGCCTATAAATATATCGAACTCTCAACCAATAACATATTAGCCTATAAGTATATCGAGCTCTCCAGCTGGCACAAGTTTTCTGCACAGCTATGGAACGTTTGGCAAATTATTTTTACTGCTTAGTATAACAAGAATGCTACATACGTGTCCTGAATGCAAGGGGCACACTCTTTATATTTGAACATATTAAGAATATGCACATATGGTAAAATGTGGGACTAAAATACTTCTTTTTTTCTTTGCTATTTTGATTCTCAAAATGCATGATCGGAAGTTTTTCGGTGTCATGAATGCACTCAGCACGGATAAAAGGGCCTGAGTTGAACTCAGTATCCGCGGCTGCGGCAGGGTAATATATATATATATATATATATATATATATATATATATATATATATATGTGTGTGTGTGTGTGTGTGTGTGTGTGTGTGTGTGTCACGGAATAAGGACTCTGGCAGCATTGACCCAGGCCTACATATACCTGTGCGTCGTAGTGACTTCACGGCAATGTTCCCAGCTTAGCGGCCTTCCCGCAATGCCCACACATATGCAGAGAAGCAAGCTTTCTAGAGAAGCTTAGTTGTTGCACTGATTCTCGAGCGCTCTCTAGTGCTCGAAAAGGGCTGTCATACATACAGCCCGGAAACCGAGACTCTCGAAAGAACATGCACAACACACAGGACGCAATCCACAATCATTTCTAGAGGGGGGTGGGGCATCTGACCGCACAGGATTGATGTGCAGTTCGTATACATCAATCCTGGGGCGTCAATGTTCTTACTCACAAGGCGACTACACTCGTGTATCGTATTAGAACTACTGGCTCCGCCTATACGCAAGCATGCTTATCTAAGACTTGACGACCCACTCACCCTCTCTGTGCCTTAGTTTTGGGAAATCGGCGATATGGAGTGCTTTGTCTGGTTGCGCACGCACTTCAAAGAAGGACCTGCGGAAGAAGGACCTTCCACGAGCGAGCTTTCCAAGACGTAGTATTCCCCGAGGGACCCGGAAAAGGAAAATAGTTGTATGCCAATTCATGCGTTCCTCCTGAAACACCGAATACATGAACGTTCGGTGGTATCTCGTACTAATTGTATAGGAGATGCGCAGGCGGAAGAACTGACGGCAAAACGCGCCAGGCTAACCCCGCCTGCAGCAACACCAACCCCGCCACATGGTTATAAACCATTCGGTTACAAATAAATTTAGTCTATAGACTTTTTGTAAACCGTTTCTCTTTCTTATAGATTTGTACTTTCGGATATATAAAGTCCATTCACTGTCTCTAAGCAAAACTCGTTAACAAGTCTATATTGCTTGGTCAATTGTAGTCCATGAACTTCTTTGCGGGTTGCTCTCACATTAGTACACAAAGAAATTGTAAGGCCGTAACTCCAAAGGCTGCATACATAGCCCATATATAGACTGTATAAAGTACATTATATTTGCGGTAGAAATTACTCCAGTACGCATTTCTGCCGTCGCCGTGAGGTTCCTTATAAAGTTCAAGGGCGATAAAATCGTCGTCGCGCGCCGTGTCCTGTATGTGCGAGTGAAAGCCTGCGAGGGTGAGCCGCCGATCGCGGCCGCGCACGCAAGGGAAGGAAGCGCGCAGTCTTCCGTTACTCCGGGCGGGCCGCAAGACTCCTGGGGGATGGTTGGAAGGGAGGGTCGCATTCTTTCTCCGGGCGGCCCCGGCGGCAGCGCGCGCCCGCCAGGGCTGCTCCATCAGCGTCGGGGACTAGAGTTACTGTATATGCTCCCTACCTTTGGTAGCATATACAGTAACTCTGTCGGGGACAAGGTCCGCCATGCGCTGTGTTTTCGCGGCTTAGTTTGCGTTGATGCAAAAGGCAGCACGAAGGTCAATTCACTCGCTGCTGTCGTCGCTCATCCTCGCTCCATCGTTTTGACAGCGAGTTTCCGCGGTCATCGAGTGAGACGTTCATGTTTGCTTGTGCGCGCATGGAACTATGCTTGTTCATTTAGTTAGTATGCCTATGTTTACAAGTTTATAGATGGTTTCATTATCGGGATAACAGCAGCGAGCGTGCCGCCCCCAAGAAACTTCCGGTCACGTGCCTTATCAGGTTTATGCTTTAAAACGCCTGGTTGCTTCTTTGCCAGTTACACTCAGCAGCTACGTCAGTGGCCAAAACCGGAAGCAGTGCAGGGCCTATGTTTGTAATCAGTGAAACGGACTATAGGCCGATAAAACTGCTATCATTACTTCGCATAGCTTTCCACTAATTTGCTATCGTAATCGATGCTTCGCCTTGCGGGGGAAACTGCGATTTTTTTCGAATAGGTGGCGGTGGTACATCAACAGTAACGAGCATGACGCATGCGATCGTGACAGCGATAAACTCGAAGAAAACACACACACACACACACACACACACACACACACACACACACACACACACACACACACACACACACACACACACACACACACACATATATATATATATATATATATATATATATATATATATATATATATATATATATATATATATTAAACGTTATCGCTCGGCGCAGGACGCGCCTGCATGTATCGGAAGTTCCGAAAATGTTATCGATGGTTCTATTCGTTGTCTGTTCTCACCGAACCTTGTGTAATCTGAGTGTACGCGCGATGCGAATCCGGCCTTCGTCAGGGCGGGGCCTGACGAAGGCCAGACACCAGCTGAAACGTCGGAAGTAAATAAACGTTTCGCACGTTCATTTAGAATGCTTACAAACCTCTGGAATGAAAATTATCACGCGACTCAGTAGCAGTTAGTGGCAGAGCTGGTGCTTTATTTGGAGCGCCCCGCCCGCGACCGCGCGGCGCCTTGGTGTTCAGGAGGAAAGAGTGCCGATATCTCTGGTGGTCGATGCGTCTTTGAAAGACTGCGCTCACCATCCCCTGTGGAGCGTGCTTTAGGGCGCTGCTTTTTGATGCAGGCTAGAGTTACTGTATAGGCTCCCTTTTCGTTCCTTTTTTTTTTTTTTTTTTCGTATACCTCTTTTCGACCCGCAGAACTAGTGTCCTTGAGGTATACGCGTTGTGGGTAATTACGTGCGTCCGGCGCGAACTAAAAACTGGCCAATCGACCGTCCAAAGCCAATTAAAGCAAACGATCGGTCAAGGTCGTTCGCCCGCGTGC
Organism: Dermacentor silvarum; assembly: GCF_013339745.2. Taxonomy (NCBI): domain Eukaryota; kingdom Metazoa; phylum Arthropoda; class Arachnida; order Ixodida; family Ixodidae; genus Dermacentor; species Dermacentor silvarum. The sequence goes on along the minus strand of NC_051156.1, from coordinate 187,793,188 downwards.
CCTCCATTTCGTTCCGTTCGTAAAAAGCGCCCTTCAATACCGTCAGGTCAACGCAGATACATAGCGTTCTAGGTCCGCCATCTCGCAAGCCGTAACTATAAACATCACTCTATACGGAACTACTTGCAGCACGCTCGTTAGCGCACATCACGGGCTTCAACGGCAGACCCAGCGTTGTATGTACGCTTCTCAAAAGAGTCGACAGCTGCAGCCATCGAGAGGATCGCGCCTTTCCCCATCACGTCATGAGAGGAAGGCCTTCGCGGAGACGTAACCGCGGGCACGCGTATACGTACGTACACACATACGCGTTCCGAGCACCACCCGCTTTCACGATCACGTAGCATAAACCCACGACTTTTCTTCGGCTACGCACTCGCTTTCTCTGCGAGCTATAAGCCAACCAGTTGGTCGGCGGGAAAGAGACGAGCGAGCCAGCCGGCCGGCCGGCCAAGGCCTCGTCCCGCAGGCGAAGTCGGGGGCGACTCGGCGCGCCGCAAAACACACTCACGCACGACGTCGTCGACGACGAAGTATATAGTGGTGTGGCTTGCGTTGCACGCAGCTGCAGGGGCCCCCGCGAGTAGAACGTCTCCGCCGCCCGTTCAGGAATCGCGGAGCGCGCATGGGGGCTGCGCGGCCGTGTCCTTGCTCGTACGCTCACGCGCGCTACGATGGAGGACAGAGAGAGAAAATGTGGGGCCGAGCACGCCGCTGCGGCGTCGGCGTTTCGCGAATCCCCGCGCGCACCTCTGTAAAAAAATGTGATTGATCCCTCTTATATAGGAATCGGTATAGAACACGAAAGTGAAACGTGTCTTCACAGAAGTAGTGTAATGTTTATTGCACATTGATATATAATGTCTATTGGTGTTTTGTGGCTAAAGCGCCCTTAGGCGTTGATGCACTCACGCTGACGCCTGGTGGCACGTCTCCTCCATCACGACTACCAACGTCGATGACCATGAGCAACCGTCGTGCATATGGAAGCTGCACTACGCTGCACACGCTAGCACAACGCGAAAGACGAAGCACGTAACTGACACACTAATACAACGCGCAAGACAAAGCACGTAACTGAATCGTCACCGAGTCAAATCAGCGCGTACAGCGCGTCGTAATTGCAGCCTCCGCGATCAACTTCAGAAACATTTTCAGAGCTAATTGCGGAGGCCACGCTCCGCTGTGCTGAGTACGGTGAACGCCACCTAGTAGTGCTTCTGCGAGAACGCGTTGGTAGTGCTTCTTGATGCCAGCGTCCCTTCGAATGCTGGCATCGAGGCGTCGTAGTGCTGAGACCACCGAAGCGTTCACTGTTGGTGCGCGTTAGTGTCATAATGCAGTACTTCTCTTTTCTGCTCGTAGGCGGCGGCACCGCCCCGAGCAAGAGCGCGGGTACACGGAGGAGTGTTAGATATATAAGGCGCGTCTGTGTAGCTCTCTGCAAATGCGTTTGTGGCGCAATGGGTTAAACGCTCGGCGATCTATCGTCGCGGACCGAGAGGTCGTGGGTTCGATTTCCAAATTTTGCATGTTTGTGGAACTTTTTCTTCTGGTTTCTTTCTTTGTATTATGTTCGTGTATGTTCGTGTGACGTATTTCCGTGACGGAAATACGTCAGTGAAGTCTTGGTGGACCCCGGCATAAAACACTTTCGTGTTAAAAAGCCTTTGTGGCCACGATTGCATACACTCGGGGACACTCGTATGTGCAAACGACGACCTGCCTCCCCCCCGTCCGCTCGACCCGTATTTACGACTCTTTTGTCCCAACATGCAGGTGTACAGCTGATACGGTTTCGCGTAGTTTGGGACCTGTCCGTGACCGCGAATAAAGTAATGTTGGGCGTGCGCTTTTTGAGTACAAAGAATGTTAGGCTTATAACTATACCCTATCGAAAAAAGAAAGGTCCATACAGCCTCATGTAACTCCCATATCCAATAACGCCTTTTATGCTACGTAGAATGTTATATATAATACCCGTACGTTTCCACATACCATATGCGATTATTGGATAAGGGATTTCTGTGTGTTGTGGCTCAGTGAAGCAAACTATATCGCACTTAGCCCGTTCCCCAACATTGCTGTCAATATCTGTACTGTGTATCTTAAAATGGCAAATAAATAAATAAATAAATAAATAAATAAATAAATAAAGAAAGAAAGAAAGAAAGAAAGAAAGAAAGAAAGAAAGAAAGAAAGAAAGAAAGAAAGAAAGAAAGAAAGAAAGAAAGAAAGAAAGAAAATATTCATGGGGCACTTAGCTATCCATACGTGGATGAATGCGAAAGCATTGCGACCACCGCGCAATGCCTATGCTCTTTCAGATGCCTATGATCGTCATTGTAGAGCGACACCCACCACAGGCACATGTCCAGTGCCCAAATTGGCATCAAAGATGTTCATTGAAGACCAGCACAGACCAAGTGGAACATGCCCGGAGTCGGCGTCAAAGAGTTTCTTCGAACGGCGGTGCCTACCTGCAGTCCCGCATTTACAGCGACTCACGTCGGCTTGAGAGGTCGTGGGTTCGAGTGCTTTAATTAACTCTACCTTAATTAACACCAAATGTCGTGGGTTCGATTGCCTTAATTAACACCAAAGGTCGAGGGTGGGTCGTGGGTGCGACTTCCACCAAAACTCTCGGGTCTGAGTGCCTTAATTAACCCTATCTTATCATTAACTGTGCTTTTTTAACTTCGCCTTAATTAACACCAAAGGTTGAGGGTTCGTAGCCTTTTTAATTTGTACCATCGTGTGGCCACTCCAACGCCGGATTTTCCGCTTTCCGCCTCATGAGCCATATATTGCTTTAAAATAATCAGGCGTGCATACCTATATGGGGTCCCGTATATACATTCTAAAACTAATAGCTTACACCCATTGAAGAGTATCTTTGTCCGCCAAACAACACTCTTAAAAAAGTTCGCACCCTCGGTGTATTGCATGGTAGCGCCAGTCCGCGCCCTGTGTGTCGGTACGCACGGTGAATGTCTTGTCGCACGCAGAGGTGAACGAAAACTTACTCGCTGGCTGCCTCATGGCCCAATCGGTTACGGTCGTTGGCGTGGTCGTGGCCGCGGGCGTCCAGTGCATCCGAATCTTGATAACTTGGTGGAGACACTCTAATTCAGATGCCTGCTTAATGCAGGACGGAAAAGAATCTTGGTATGAGCGCCCGTTAGTGTACATATGCGCGCCTCAGCGACACCGGGTGCTGTCGCGAAGTATGAAATGGCGATTGCGACGGCCTCGTTGATCTGTTCTGTCGATGCCAGGCATGCGGTGCTGCTGTAGCTGTGACCGATGGACACGTGTGGTGCGGTTGTGTCAACCACTGCCGTTGCCGCCAGGAAGAGATGAGTACCACTGGCATCAAAAGCAGCATCTGTGTAAAACCCGCCGTGGTTGCTTGTGGCGTTGCGCTGCTGAGCTTGAGGTTGCCATCCTCAGCCGCGGCGGCCGCATTTCGATGTGGGCGAAATGCAAAACCGCTCGTGTACTTAGAGTTAGGTACACCTTAAAGACACCCATGAGATCAGAATAGATCCAGACCCTCTCAGCATGGTCTGCGCCTCATAATCAGATCGTTTTTTGGCACGTATAGAACTCCAGAATGCACGTTTTTTTTTAAGCATTCGTGTAAAGCCGCGTGCTCCCTATAGCTGAAACTACATGTATGTGGGTATCCTTTTGGTGCGCCCGGCCAGGTCCTTTTGTATTTGTGGACAGTAGTCTGGAGTCGGTCACTGGACGTGCCTCCTACGAGGGAACCAACGTGGCCAGTCGGGGAAGGGAGTGAAAAGCAGGCGGATCTGCATGGCGCAGTATACGCGTTTGCTTCCATGCTTGCGCATTGCATGACGATGTCCGATATGAACGCCGACGCCTTCACTGCAAACCGCAGGTTGCTAAAAAAAAAAGCCGCAGTTTCGCCCGAAAGCCGAAGCATCGATTGCGATAGCAAATTAGTAGAGAGCTATACGAAGAAAACCAGAGTAGTTTAATGGGCCGTATAAAGTTGTAAACATTCGCTTACTAACTAAATAGACAAGCATGGTGTCAGGCGCGCACAGGTAACCATGAACACATCTCGCTCGATGACCGCGGAAATTCGCTGTGAAAACGCCGGTGTCGGAAAGCGCGCCAGTAGCAGCGGGCAAATTGACCTTCGCGCTGTCTCTCGTCTCGCTTCAACGCGAACTAAACGTCGAAAGCACAGCGCATACGAAGCTACCGGCACTCGGCGCATTCACTTTGTCCCCATCGAAGATCGCTTTGAAGATGAGGCCTGCGCGGGCGCGCACTTCACCCACGTGGCAGATCCCTTTCAAGATACGGCGCCCAACGCGGCCGCGCTGTGAGCAGCAGCCGATGGAGCAGAACGCCCCCCCCCCCTCCCTCTCCGTCGCCTTGTCCCCGTGCCTCGCGCGCTAAAGACCGCGCGCTTCCAGTCTGTCTTCCTCCCTTGCGTGCGCTACATTGAGCCGCTATTGCCAGCTCACCCTCGTACCCTTTCACTTCGCACACACAGCGTGCGGTGCGCGGCGACGATTTTATCGCCGTTGGACTTTATACAGACCTCACGGCGACGACGACGGCGACGACAGCAGAAATGCGCTTGGAGTCTCTATATAATTGCTATCGCAATAAAATATTAATACAAACGTGTAAAGCGTCACCAGCGCTACGCTTTCAATGTAATGGTGTATTTCGTCTATAGGTTTCCTATATCTACCCAGATGACATCACGTCACCGTGACGTACGGAAGCCTGAAAGTTTTCTAGCTATCAGGCGTGTGACAAAACACGATCCCGACCATTTACATCAACTTACTGCCGGAGGCTGCTAATGTGCACCTGTGCTTAGGAGGACACCGCGCAGCCCAATAATGTTCTTTCCTGTGTTTCAGCCATCAAGAAGAGCACAGGAAAAAAAATTCAGAGCCCTTCCCCTGTCGAGAAAACGGTGGTAAGCGAAGCTTGTGGCAAAACGACACTGTCGCAGGCGTTCCGCTTCGTTTGCCCTAAACTCAGGGTTAGTCGGCTCTTCTATGACGTAATTGGTCTAAACATCGCGCTCCCGCAACTTGGGGTCCGCGGCTCTTCGCTGACGTTTCGCCTGGGCTTCGGAAGCTCTCACGCTAGAATCGGACGGCAAGCTTCGCTTACCCCCTTTTCTCAACAGGAGAATTAAGGGCTGGTGATTTTGTCTCGTAGGGTCCCACGTGTGACAAGGGTGGTTAAAGGGCGCGTTACAGGTCCCCGAGCCCACAGGGGTATGTTAGCCATTGGCTTTGGACCCTAACTGGCACTGTCACAAGGATCGGCCCCACTTTCCAGCGGGGACACCCACCACCAACACCACCTCCGCCACCAGCCGAACTTGTGAGCCCTATACAGCTTCGCTTTAAAAGAGACAGACAGCAGACAGCATAAGGACAGACAGACAGACACGAACAGACAGACCAGACAGACAGACAGACCAGACAGACAGACAGGACAGACAGACAGACAGAACAGACAGACAGAAGACAGACAGACAGGACAGCCAGGACAGGACAGACAGACAGACAGACCCAGACAGACAGGACAGACGACAGACAGACAGACAGGACAGACAGACAGACAGACCAGACAGACAGACAGACAGACAGACAGACAGACAGACAGACAGACAGACAGACAGACAGACAGACAGACAGACAGACAGACAGACAGACAGACAGACAGACAGACAGACAGACAGACAGACAGACAGACAGACAAGACAGACAGACAGACAGACAGACAGACAGACAGACAGACAGACAGACAGACAGACAGACAGACAGACAGACAGACAGACAGACAGACAGACAGACAGACAGACAGACAGACAGACAGACAGACAGACAGACAGACAGACAGACAGACAGACAGACAGACAGACAGACAGACAGACAGACAGACAGACAGACAGACAGACAGACAGACAGACAGACAGACAGACAGACAGACAGACAGACAGACAGACAGACAGACAGACAGACAGACAGACAGACAGACAGACAGACAGACAGACAGACAGACAGACAGACAGACAGACAGACAGACAGACAGACAGACAGACAGACAGACAGACAGACAGACAGACAGACAGACAGACAGACAGACAGACAGACAGACAGACAGACAGACAGACAGACAGACAGACAGACAGACAGACAGACAGACAGACAGACAGACAGACAGACAGACAGACAGACAGACAGACAGACAGACAGACAGACAGACAGACAGACAGACAGACAGACAGACAGACAGACAGACAGACAGACAGACAGACAGACAGACAGACAGACAGACAGACAGACAGACAGACAGACAGACAGACAGACAGACAGACAGACAGACAGACAGACAGACAGACAGACAGACAGACAGACAGACAGACAGACAGACAGACAGACAGACAGACAGACAGACAGACAGACAGACAGACAGACAGACAGACAGACAGACAGACAGACAGACAGACAGACAGACAGACAGACAGACAGCAGGCAGACAGAGGCAGACAGACAGACAGACAGACAGCAGACAGCAGACAGACAGACAGACAGACAGACAGACACAGGACAGGCAGGCAGCAGGCAGGCAGGCAGGCAGGCAGGCAGGCAGGCAGGCAGGCAGGCAGGCAGGCAGGCAGGCAGGCAGGCAGGCAGGCAGGCAGGCAGGCAGGCAGGCAGGCAGGCAGGCAGGCAGGCAGGCAGGCAGGCAGGCAGGCAGGCAGGCAGGGCAGGCAGGCAGGCAGGCAGGCAGGCAGGCAGGCAGGCAGGCAGGCAGGCAGGCAGGCAGGCAGGCAGGCAGGCAGGCAGGCAGGCAGGCAGGCAGGCAGGCAGGCAGGCAGGCAGGCAGGCAGGCAGGCAGGCAGGCAGGCAGGCAGGCAGGCAGGCAGGCAGGCAGGCAGGCAGGCAGGCAGGCAGGCAGGCAGGCAGGCAGGCAGGCAGGCAGGCAGGCAGGCAGGCAGGCAGGCAGGCAGGCAGGCAGGCAGGCAGGCAGGCAGGCAGGCAGGCAGGCAGGCAGGCAGGCAGGCAGGCAGGCAGGCAGGCAGGCAGGCAGGCAGGCAGGCAGGCAGGCAGGCAGGCAGGCAGGCAGGCAGGCAGGCAGGCAGGCAGGCAGGCAGGCAGGCAGGCAGGCAGGCAGGCAGGCAGGCAGGCAGGCAGGCAGGCAGGCAGGCAGGCAGGCAGGCAGGCAGGCAGGCAGGCAGGCAGGCAGGCAGGCAGGCAGGCAGGCAGGCAGGCAGGCAGGCAGGCAGGCAGGCAGGCAGGCAGGCAGGCAGGCAGGCAGGCAGGCAGGCAGGCAGGCAGGCAGGCAGGCAGGCAGGCAGGCAGGCAGGCAGGCAGGCAGGCAGGCAGGCAGGCAGGCAGGCAGGCAGGCAGGCAGGCAGGCAGGCAGGCAGGCAGGCAGGCAGGCAGGCAGGCAGGCAGGCAGGCAGGCAGGCAGGCAGGCAGGCAGGCAGGCAGGCAGGCAGGCAGGCAGGCAGGCAGGCAGGCAGGCAGGCAGGCAGGCAGGCAGGCAGGCAGGCAGGCAGGCAGGCAGGCAGGCAGGCAGGCAGGCAGGCAGGCAGGCAGGCAGGCAGGCAGGCAGGCAGGCAGGCAGGCAGGCAGGCAGGCAGGCAGGCAGGCAGGCAGGCAGGCAGGCAGGCAGGCAGGCAGGCAGGCAGGCAGGCAGGCAGGCAGGCAGGCAGGCAGGCAGGCAGGCAGGCAGGCAGGCAGGCAGGCAGGCAGGCAGGCAGGCAGGCAGGCAGGCAGGCAGGCAGGCAGGCAGGCAGGCAGGCAGGCAGGCAGGCAGGCAGGCAGGCAGGCAGGCAGGCAGGCAGGCAGGCAGGCAGGCAGGCAGGCAGGCAGGCAGGCAGGCAGGCAGGCAGGCAGGCAGGCAGGCAGGCAGGCAGGCAGGCAGGCAGGCAGGCAGGCAGGCAGGCAGGCAGGCAGGCAGGCAGGCAGGCAGGCAGGCAGGCAGGCAGGCAGGCAGGCAGGCAGGCAGGCAGGCAGGCAGGCAGGCAGGCAGGCAGGCAGGCAGGCAGGCAGGCAGGCAGGCAGGCAGGCAGGCAGGCAGGCAGGCAGGCAGGCAGGCAGGCAGGCAGGCAGGCAGGCAGGCAGGCAGGCAGGCAGGCAGGCAGGCAGGCAGGCAGGCAGGCAGGCAGGCAGGCAGGCAGGCAGGCAGGCAGGCAGGCAGGCAGGCAGGCAGGCAGGCAGGCAGGCAGGCAGGCAGGCAGGCAGGCAGGCAGGCAGGCAGGCAGGCAGGCAGGCAGGCAGGCAGGCAGGCAGGCAGGCAGGCAGGCAGGCAGGCAGGCAGGCAGGCAGGCAGGCAGGCAGGCAGGCAGGCAGGCAGGCAGGCAGGCAGGCAGGCAGGCAGGCAGGCAGGCAGGCAGGCAGGCAGGCAGGCAGGCAGGCAGGCAGGCAGGCAGGCAGGCAGGCAGGCAGGCAGGCAGGCAGGCAGGCAGGCAGGCAGGGAGGCAGGGGCAGGCAGGCAGGCAGGCAGGCAGGCAGGCAGGCAGGCAGGCAGGCAGGCAGGCAGGCAGGCAGGCAGGCAGGCAGGCAGGCAGGCAGGCAGGCAGGCAGGCAGGCAGGCAGGCAGGCAGGCAGGCAGGCAGGCAGGCAGGCAGGCAGGCAGGCAGGCAGGCAGGCAGGCAGGCAGGCAGGCAGGCAGGCAGGCAGGCAGGCAGGCAGGCAGGCAGGCAGGCAGGCAGGCAGGCAGGCAGGCAGGCAGGCAGGCAGGCAGGCAGGCAGGCAGGCAGGCAGGCAGGCAGGCAGGCAGGCAGGCAGGCAGGCAGGCAGGCAGGCAGGCAGGCAGGCAGGCAGGCAGGCAGGCAGGCAGGCAGGCAGGCAGGCAGGCAGGCAGGCAGGCAGGCAGGCAGGCAGGCAGGCAGGCAGGCAGGCAGGCAGGCAGGCAGGCAGGCAGGCAGGCAGGCAGGCAGGCAGGCAGGCAGGCAGGCAGGCAGGCAGGCAGGCAGGCAGGCAGGCAGGCAGGCAGGCAGGCAGGCAGGCAGGCAGGCAGGCAGGCAGGCAGGCAGGCAGGCAGGCAGGCAGGCAGGCAGGCAGGCAGGCAGGCAGGCAGGCAGGCAGGCAGGCAGGCAGGCAGGCAGGCAGGCAGGCAGGCAGGCAGGCAGGCAGGCAGGCAGGCAGGCAGGCAGGCAGGCAGGCAGGCAGGCAGGCAGGCAGGCAGGCAGGCAGGCAGGCAGGCAGGCAGGCAGGCAGGCAGGCAGGCAGGCAGGCAGGCAGGCAGGCAGGCAGGCAGGCAGGCAGGCAGGCAGGCAGGCAGCAGGCAGGCAGGCAGGCAGGCAGGCAGGCAGGCAGGCAGGCAGGCAGGCAGGCAGGCAGGCAGGCAGGCAGGCAGGCAGGCAGGCAGGCAGGCAGGCAGGCAGGCAGGCAGGCAGGCAGGCAGGCAGGCAGGCAGGCAGGCAGGCAGGCAGGCAGGCAGGCAGGCAGGCAGGCAGGCAGGCAGGCAGGCAGGCAGGCAGGCAGGCAGGCAGGCAGGCAGGCAGGCAGGCAGGCAGGCAGGCAGGCAGGCAGGCAGGCAGGCAGGCAGGCAGGCAGGCAGGCAGGCAGGCAGGCAGGCAGGCAGGCAGGCAGGCAGGCAGGCAGGCAGGCAGGCAGGCAGGCAGGCAGGCAGGCAGGCAGGCAGGCAGGCAGGCAGGCAGGCAGGCAGGCAGGCAGGCAGGCAGGCAGGCAGGCAGGCAGGCAGGCAGGCAGGCAGGCAGGCAGGCAGGCAGGCAGGCAGGAGGCAGGCAGGCAGGCAGGCAGGCAGGCAGGCAGGCAGGCAGGCAGGCAGGCAGGCAGGCAGGCAGGCAGGCAGGCAGGCAGGCAGGCAGGCAGGCAGGCAGGCAGGCAGGCAGGCAGGCAGGCAGGCAGGCAGGCAGGCAGGGAGGCAGGCAGGCAGGCAGGCAGGCAGGCAGGCAGGCAGGCAGGCAGGCAGGCAGGCAGGCAGGCAGGCAGCAGGCAGGCAGGCAGGCAGGCAGGCAGGCAGGCAGGCAGGCAGGCAGGCAGGCAGGCAGGCAGGCAGGCAGGCAGGCAGGCAGGCAGGCAGGCAGGCAGGCAGGCAGGCAGGCAGGCAGGCAGGCAGGCAGGCAGGCAGGCAGGCAGGCAGGCAGGCAGGCAGGCAGGCAGGCAGGCAGGCAGGCAGGCAGGCAGGCAGGCAGGCAGGCAGGCAGGCAGGCAGGCAGGCAGGCAGGCAGGCAGGCAGGCAGGCAGGCAGGCAGGCAGGCAGGCAGGCAGGCAGGCAGGCAGGCAGGCAGGCAGGCAGGCAGGCAGGCAGGCAGGCAGGCAGGCAGGCAGGCAGGCAGGCAGGCAGGCAGGCAGGCAGGCAGGCAGGCAGGCAGGCAGGCAGGCAGGCAGGCAGGCAGGCAGGCAGGCAGGCAGGCAGGCAGGCAGGCAGGCAGGCAGGCAGGCAGGCAGGCAGGCAGGCAGGCAGGCAGGCAGGCAGGCAGGCAGGCAGGCAGGCAGGCAGGCAGGCAGGCAGGCAGGCAGGCAGGCAGGCAGGCAGGCAGGCAGGCAGGCAGGCAGGCAGGCAGGCAGGCAGGCAGGCAGGCAGGCAGGCAGGCAGGCAGGCAGGCAGGCAGGCAGGCAGGCAGGCAGGCAGGCAGGCAGGCAGGCAGGCAGGCAGGCAGGCAGGCAGGCAGGCAGGCAGGCAGGCAGGCAGGCAGGCAGGCAGGCAGGCAGGCAGGCAGGCAGGCAGGCAGGCAGGCAGGCAGGCAGGCAGGCAGGCAGGCAGGCAGGCAGGCAGGCAGGCAGGCAGGCAGGCAGGCAGGCAGGCAGGCAGGCAGGCAGGCAGGCAGGCAGGCAGGCAGGCAGGCAGGCAGGCAGGCAGGCAGGCAGGCAGGCAGGCAGGCAGGCAGGCAGGCAGGCAGGCAGGCAGGCAGGCAGGCAGGCAGGCAGGCAGGCAGGCAGGCAGGCAGGCAGGCAGGCAGGCAGGCAGGCAGGCAGGCAGGCAGGCAGGCAGGCAGGCAGGCAGGCAGGCAGGCAGGCAGGCAGGCAGGCAGGCAGGCAGGCAGGCAGGCAGGCAGGCAGGCAGGCAGGCAGGCAGGCAGGCAGGCAGGCAGGCAGGCAGGCAGGCAGGCAGGCAGGCAGGCAGGCAGGCAGGCAGGCAGGCAGGCAGGCAGGCAGGCAGGCAGGCAGGCAGGCAGGCAGGCAGGCAGGCAGGCAGGCAGGCAGGCAGGCAGGCAGGCAGGCAGGCAGGCAGGCAGGCAGGCAGGCAGGCAGGCAGGCAGGCAGGCAGGCAGGCAGGCAGGCAGGCAGGCAGGCAGGCAGGCAGGCAGGCAGGCAGGCAGGCAGGCAGGCAGGCAGGCAGGCAGGCAGGCAGGCAGGCAGGCAGGCAGGCAGGCAGGCAGGCAGGCAGGCAGGCAGGCAGGCAGGCAGGCAGGCAGGCAGGCAGGCAGGCAGGCAGGCAGGCAGGCAGGCAGGCAGGCAGGCAGGCAGGCAGGCAGGCAGGCAGGCAGGCAGGCAGGCAGGCAGGCAGGCAGGCAGGCAGGCAGGCAGGCAGGCAGGCAGGCAGGCAGGCAGGCAGGCAGGCAGGCAGGCAGGCAGGCAGGCAGGCAGGCAGGCAGGCAGGCAGGCAGGCAGGCAGGCAGGCAGGCAGGCAGGCAGGCAGGCAGGCAGGCAGGCAGGCAGGCAGGCAGGCAGGCAGGCAGGCAGGCAGGCAGGCAGGCAGGCAGGCAGGCAGGCAGGCAGGCAGGCAGGCAGGCAGGCAGGCAGGCAGGCAGGCAGGCAGGCAGGCAGGCAGGCAGGCAGGCAGGCAGGCAGGCAGGCAGGCAGGCAGGCAGGCAGGCAGGCAGGCAGGCAGGCAGGCAGGCAGGCAGGCAGGCAGGCAGGCAGGCAGGCAGGCAGGCAGGCAGGCAGGCAGGCAGGCAGGCAGGCAGGCAGGCAGGCAGGCAGGCAGGCAGGCAGGCAGGCAGGCAGGCAGGCAGGCAGGCAGGCAGGCAGGCAGGCAGGCAGGCAGGCAGGCAGGCAGGCAGGCAGGCAGGCAGGCAGGCAGGCAGGCAGGCAGGCAGGCAGGCAGGCAGGCAGGCAGGCAGGCAGGCAGGCAGGCAGGCAGGCAGGCAGGCAGGCAGGCAGGCAGGCAGGCAGGCAGGCAGGCAGGCAGGCAGGCAGGCAGGCAGGCAGGCAGGCAGGCAGGCAGGCAGGCAGGCAGGCAGGCAGGCAGGCAGGCAGGCAGGCAGGCAGGCAGGCAGGCAGGCAGGCAGGCAGGCAGGCAGGCAGGCAGGCAGGCAGGCAGGCAGGCAGGCAGGCAGGCAGGCAGGCAGGCAGGCAGGCAGGCAGGCAGGCAGGCAGGCAGGCAGGCAGGCAGGCAGGCAGGCAGGCAGGCAGGCAGGCAGGCAGGCAGGCAGGCAGGCAGGCAGGCAGGCAGGCAGCAGGCAGGCAGGCAGGCAGGCAGGCAGGCAGGCAGGCAGGCAGGCAGGCAGGCAGGCAGGCAGGCAGGCAGGCAGGCAGGCAGGCAGGCAGGCAGGCAGGCAGGCAGGCAGGCAGGCAGGCAGGCAGGCAGGCAGGCAGGCAGGCAGGCAGGCAGGCAGGCAGGCAGGCAGGCAGGCAGGCAGGCAGGCAGGCAGGCAGGCAGGCAGGCAGGCAGGCAGGCAGGCAGGCAGGCAGGCAGGCAGGCAGGCAGGCAGGCAGGCAGGCAGGCAGGCAGGCAGGCAGGCAGGCAGGCAGGCAGGCAGGCAGGCAGGCAGGCAGGCAGGCAGGCAGGCAGGCAGGCAGGCAGGCAGGCAGGCAGGCAGGCAGGCAGGCAGGCAGGCAGGCAGGCAGGCAGGCAGGCAGGCAGGCAGGCAGGCAGGCAGGCAGGCAGGCAGGCAGGCAGGCAGGCAGGCAGGCAGGCAGGCAGGCAGGCAGGCAGGCAGGCAGGCAGGCAGGCAGGCAGGCAGGCAGGCAGGCAGGCAGGCAGGCAGGCAGGCAGGCAGGCAGGCAGGCAGGCAGGCAGGCAGGCAGGCAGGCAGGCAGGCAGGCAGGCAGGCAGGCAGGCAGGCAGGCAGGCAGGCAGGCAGGCAGGCAGGCAGGCAGGCAGGCAGGCAGGCAGGCAGGCAGGCAGGCAGGCAGCAGGCAGGCAGGCAGGCAGGCAGGCAGGCAGGCAGGCAGGCAGGCAGGCAGGCAGGCAGGCAGGCAGGCAGGCAGGCAGGCAGGCAGGCAGGCAGCAGGCAGGGCACAGGCAGCAGGCAGGCAGGCAGGCAGGCAGCAGGCAGGCAGGCAGGCAGGAGGCAGGCAGGCAGGCAGGCAGGAGGCAGGCGCAGGCCAGGCAGGCAGGCAGGCAGGCAGGCAGGCAGGCAGGCAGGCAGGCAGGCAGGCAGGCAGGCAGGCAGGCAGACAGGCAGACAGGCAGACAGGCAGACAGGCAGACAGACACTGTATCAGACATTGGATCACAGCTTGATCGCTATGCTATGTACAGGGAACCTTTGAACCATGTGTCTCGTGAAAACTCGCAAAACGACGGCAGCGCCACCACATCTCTATATGACGTCACTCTGCGGCCGCGAATACCGCGGGCGTTGCGATATGTGCTGCTTTCGTGGCTTGTTCCGTTCCTGTACACCACAGAAACCTGCTTGCAAAGAAGAGAGAGAGAGGAATGCTCGGAAACAAAGAAACTGCAGTTTTGACGAACAGCGTTTCGCAATTGACGTCGTGACCCGAACCTTGGTCTTCTGTCACGTTTTATAGCGGCGTGTACCATTCGCTCACTCGCGAGTTTGTATACAAGCACGGCGTCCAGAGGTGCGTATACATGACTGACGCACGCTGTGTATTTCGAGCCTTGTACTTATTACAAAGCGTGACGGACCGAAGAAGGTTTGACAGACGCGATCGGAGTGGAAGCATGGCTCGGGAAGGTCGTCGCCGTCGAGGTCGGACCACTTCTGATCAGCACCTGCCTGTCATTTTCTCCCGTTAAACGGGTCGTGCACTCCACGCCCGAGACGGAGGAAAGTCCTTCGCGTCGTGGCTTTGCTATTGTGGCGTTAACCAGGGGGACGAGGGTCACTGAGCATGAGAGAATATGACGGGAACGCTGCGATTCTCTCGGCGCGTTTACTGACGCCGAGTAGTAATTTAGACAGCGCGCGTACTTCACCGTTGTGTGGCCTCGATAATGCTCGGGCTGCATATAGGCGAACAACAGCACGTCGTGCGGGAGGAGTCGCGACGGCGTTTCCAAGAACTGCTTCGTGCAGTGAAAGACCTCTGCAAGATCTGTGTAGGACTAGACCGGCACTGCGACGGATATGTTTCGATCGATACTTATACCCTCCGAATATGGCTATCTATCTATCTATCTATCTATCTATCTATCTATCTATCTATCTATCTATCTATCTATCTATCTATCTATCTATCTATCTATCTATCTATCTATCTATCTATCTATCTATCTATCTATCTATCTATCTATCTATCTATCTATCTATGTGTGCGTGTTTGTGTCTGCGTGCCCACCCCTCCCTGAAAAAGTTCCTTTTTTCTTAAATTTTTCATGCTTACAATCACGAGAGGCTGTGTAGGTTTGAGTCAGTTAAGCAAAACATTTATGTACATATAAGTCCTTCGTCACCTTTCACGCCGACAATAGATGAAATGGGGAGTGGGCGGTTGCATTCAGGGGCTTTAAATTGGTAAAAGTACGATAACTTACTTGCACTCGAAAACATGACTGTAACCAATTTTTAGAACGTGGTCCTGGTAAAACAAGATCCATAGAGAGCGCGAAAAAAGGAACTCAGCCTTATAACTTCGTCGCGCGTAAGATATGTACCGGGTGTTCAAAATTAAGCTTTACGCAATTTTAAAAAATCACCTGTGGCAGGTAGCATAATTCTTATCGTTGAGCTTGGTTATTCGAAGAGGCGGATGTTAGTAGCACGAGAAATCGAAGCACATATTCAACTAATAGTCAAAAATCCACTAATGAACTTCTTAGTGAATTACTTTACGACACATATTGCAATTTACGAATTGTAGCCGGTGAGTTTGCAGGACGCATGCATTTGAAGTGAATTTCCAGGATGACACCAGTTTCTAGATATTATTTCCCACAGTGTGGGACGAAATACATGGGCGTTCTAGTTACTTTTGCGCTTCAGTGTATAAAACAGCATTTTGGTAAAAACGTAAGTGGAACAGCAGTGCATTTTCTTCTTCTTTCTGGGGTTTTACGAGCCAAAACTAGTTCTGATTATGAGGCACAACAGTGCATTCTAACGGCGAGTTTGGTGGCGCGTGTTAGAATATTAGCATATTAATGACACACGCGCGCAAATACAGGAGTTTCATATACCAACGGCAAGCTCATACGAACAACCATGCGAACATCAAATCGGAAACAAAAACCAAGTCGTTAGTGGATTGGATTGGATTTATCAACGTCAATGGGAAGTTCAGTCACTCCAATCGGCATTGCCATCGCCAGTATGGCGGCACTCTGCTTTAGTTTCTGCAAGATTTAGCGAATGTTTTCCTTGTTTTCCTGGTTTGTCGCACGTGTCTTCTTAGAGATTCGGTTGGAAGTAAGTCAATTTACAGAAACATTAACACGTGTGAAGGTTCGCACTTCATCTTCTTTTCACTCGTGTGTTTTCTTGGCAAGTTTTGGTTACGATACCTTGCCGTGCTCTTGTCAGTACCAAATGAGCACGGAGAAACCAGTCGTCGGCTCTAGAGTCAATCAGGTATGTTGTTTATTTCCCTGCAGTGGTTGTCGGGCGCGCATGATTCTTTGCGTAGCCCCCCATATCCGAGGTCGGAAAATCGTTTCAGTCAGTCCGACCTTTCAGCGTTTCTTAGTGCAGAAGTTTTTCCTCGTTTATTTGCGTATGAAAATTGTGAACACTTTGAACTGTACGGTTAGTCAACAGGTAACCCTGCTAATGCATTTTATTAGCCTTGTGAGATTTGAGACGATCGCCAAGAATCGTTTGGTGCACATTGGGAAAGCGCCGCTCCAGCGTGCTCGCAGTGGATTTTACTTACTGACTTACTGGCATGCATTCCCGTTCACATTGTGGTCTGTTTTCAGCTTGACGCTGTTGAACTCGACGATGAATTGTTTGCGCTATTCAGGAACAAGCTCAGTGACGTGTTCAGGCACGTGGGCGTAAGTAACAAGTTTGTACTCATCGTCGCTGTGTCTTTCGTCACTGCTTTTTCAATGCTCAAATGCATGTTTCTCTTCAGGGAAACTTCTACCCGACTTTCGAACCTGAGATTAAGGCCATCCTGAAGGCAATTCTCTATGGGGTGAGTACACATCCTTTAAGCAAAGATATGGTGGCAACAGCTACCCCTTCCATTCGTGTACCAAGTGCATAACAATGTTTCAAATCGCAGCTCAGTGTTTCTGCACTATGCAACAGTATCTGTGAAGGTAGTCGGGATGTATGTCAGCAGCAATCGTCGTACCAGCACGATGATGCAGGCAGTGCTGTCATGAGACATTTCAGTGCAAGTGGCAGAGTGCATCGCTTTCTACGGATGCGGTGCAACGTGATAAAGTACACACATGAGAAGTAGTGACCAATCCTAACACCAAATACACTCATTTGGCTGAAGCATGCATGCAGTGTTTGTATCAGCAGCTGTCATCACTGCAGCTATCATTAGAGCACTGCACGGGCTGATTTTTTCAGCCCGGGCACGGCCTGGGCCCGTTTTTACGTTGGGCTGTCCCGCCCGAGCCCGACCCAAAGGTTTATGGCGAGACCCGGGCCCGGCCTGGGCCCGAAATCATCTACGTTACCCGCCCGGCCCGGCCCGCTACCCCTTTAGCTTAGACCCGAGCCCGGCCCGAGACCAAAAAAGATCACCGAGCGGCATTAAAAAAAAAATAAAATAAAGAAGAGAATGAAAGGAATTTATTCTTAAGGCATAAATACATGCCATGTGCAATTATGAACGCCATTTGAGCGGTCTGATCGCAAATACCAGCGCGCGAAGTAGTACGAATTACCCTATTCGTACCAGCGCGACCTTGATGCGGCCCAATCCACTTCTATCGCAGTGCTGCCACAGTATTTTTCCACGTCGGGCGCCTTACTGCAAAGCATGCGCCGTCCCAGCCGCTTGTCCCACTCAACCTAATTCTAGCCGAAGTGCAGCCACGACCGGTCGTGAGCATAGCGCATGGATGGAGTAAATGAAAAAAGAAAGCTTCCCGTTCCACCATGGTCCAGCGTAATGCGCTGCTGCTAGGCAGCCGGTTGAGAACATGCGTGCAATCATGAATGGACGCAGTGCCATATTTCAATCGCGTCACAAATTATCTTATCTTACCAGTCATCGTGTTACCAATTCGCATTTGAAGAATTAGCAAGTCGCGAACGCGCTTGCACTGCACTGAAAGCATTGATTACATTGATTTAGGTAAGGAATGCAATGGCATCCTTTGGTTTGAGGCGACTTCGGTCTTTCTGGACGTTTAGATTCTGTTCAAACAACGCAAAATACAATGGAAGAAAAGGGAAGCACACAGGAGTAGCACTGCTAGCTTCCAGCTGCACCGGGGCAACTGGTTTTTCATAGTCCAGACGCGCGAGGATAACTCGCTGCACGTTACATGCACACCACCAGAAAGTCCAAGCCCGGCCTGGGCCCGCGTCAAAATACCCGAGCCCGGCCCGGGTCAAAAAGCACATGCCATGCCCGGCCCGAGCCCGTGAAAAATCTGCCCTCCCCGGCCCGGGCTTTCGGGTCAGCCCATGCAGTGCTCTAGCTATCATCACTGCGGCAATCCTGCTGAATGAATGAATGAATTCTGGGGATTTAAGTGCCAAAACTAGTTCTAATTATGAGGCACGCCGTAGTGGAGGGCTCCGGATTAACTTTGACCACCTGCGGTTCTTTAACATGAACTATAACGAAAGCACACAGGCGATTTTGCATTTCGTCTCCATCGAAATGCAGCCGCCGCGGCCGGGGTTCGATCGCGCGATCTCGTGCTCAGCAGCGCAATGCAACTCCTTGGCCACTGAGCCACCGCGGCGAGTTAGCAATCATTCTGTTGGTGCTTTATTCTGTCTTCGTCACGTGGCTTTAGGAGTGAATGCGACGGACATTGACAAAACTTGATCATTTCAGCACGAGAAACCAGCCCATCTGTGCTGAAATAATCATGTTTTGTGCCCCAAACAGAGCTGAGCCACAACACCAGTTCACTGCGTTTGATGTATAGGAACAGTAGAGAACATCATGAATTCTCATACCTCTACTTCATCACCATAGAGCATTGAATTCACTTCATTCCAAGGTTAAGCCATTTGTATTTCAATGTGCCATGATAATTCATTGCATATCAGCTTGCTTCATTTATTGAGTTCGAAGAAAGGTGCAGTTATGTGAGACTTATGTCAATACTCGCAAAGGGGACCCATTGACAAAGCTTGTTCAACACTGCTGATGTGTGCACAGTGCCACCTCACGACTGACGAATACCTTGAGCTTCAATAATGCTTCTCGTTGGTTCCTAGGACAAGGCATTGCTTGGGAAATGCACCTTCATTTCAGTGCATTTGAGTAGACGCTTTGAGCTGCTGGTTACAAAATTTTCAATTTGGAAGTGCTATGGAGAGAAATGACTTCAGTAAACGGGCAGCCCTGCCATCTACTTTCCTGAATCGAGTGGAGAAGCACTCTTGAATATGAGACTTATACTACAACATGTTCAATTTAATGATCATTCAAAAAACAAACATCATCAAAATCCACACACCCCAGTCGCTCTCTTTCGTTAGCTCGTACAAAGGAGTCAATGAGGCTCACATACTTTCAATGGGCTTCTTGGTTATAGCAGTTATTAAATGTGGACGTGTGACAGGGGTATTAGTGTGGCTTGCTGTGGTTACCTTGTTGTCTTAAGCAGTTGAGCTGCTAGGCTGAAAAGAAATTAATAAGGTCACTTTTTAATTAAGGAACTATTCGTTTTCATACATGGACATATACTTTTCTGGTAGTCCCATTGCAACATTATTCATTAACTCAGGCATTCTTTTTTCACTTGAAGCCGGTTTCACAATGTTTAACATTGTAGTGGCTTTGCACACACACACAAAGCTAGGCTCACTATTGTTTTTTTTTTTAATAGTAGGTGAGTTCAGATTTAAAATTTGCTTCTATTATACTATTCTAGCATCAATAACTACCAGTCTGCCTGGTCAAACAAAGTCAGCTATTGATGCCATTCAGTTAGCTAGGACAAAAATTCCAGACACTTGAGG
Organism: Dermacentor silvarum; assembly: GCF_013339745.2. Classification (NCBI taxonomy): domain Eukaryota; kingdom Metazoa; phylum Arthropoda; class Arachnida; order Ixodida; family Ixodidae; genus Dermacentor; species Dermacentor silvarum. The sequence goes on along the minus strand of NC_051156.1, from coordinate 187,773,954 downwards.
TGACAGTTAGGCTGGGTAGACCTGTTTATATTACCCTTTTAAGGCTGTCTCCTCAGCAGACAAAGTTGAAGGCCGCAGTTCATTTTCTTACACTTGCCTGTGTACAAGTCATGGCACTGATGACATCAATGTACATAATCGAATTTCTTATCTAGTGAATTGGGGAATTTGTGAATCTCGCATCTTCATAGCTTTTGTGAAAGAATTTTGCGTCAAGATATGAGATGCCACCAGTCAAAGTGCAGCGCTATTGTGTAACAGTGCCCTTCTCAGCCTACCTTTTCCCTCCTGCCTCCGATAAATTTGTTGCTAATTTCGTCCCCGTATAGTCCTCGGACATCTAAGTCATGGCGCTGCTTTAAAAAAATTTTTTTTTTGTCTTTAAAAATGAATTATAGCCAACTAGCTCAATTTGTCACCTTGTTTCTTGTGTTGAGCATGTTTACGCATGTTAAAAAAAATTTTAACACTTAGTTTGGTGCTCATAAACACTTCTATGCCTACTTTCAGTTCACTTTGTATGAGTGTGGGGCTACAGTAGGCCAGAGGCTCCTGGGGCTAGAGTTCTTCGCAAGCGGAACAAGCCTCAGTCGCATTACTAGACGCCAGACATGTGCCCTCATTCTTCTCGGCATCGGGCTGCCCTGGTTCCGGGAACGATGCCTGAAGATTTTTCTCCGCGTTCTTCCTCAAGTGCAGAGTAACACGGTATGTTCATGGATCATCCGAGGTGCCTGTCTCTGCCCCTCAAGGCACTTTATGCACTGTTGTGCACATGGCGCATTTGGTCATTCTTACGCATGTGAGAAGTGCAGCTTTAAGATCGTTGGTGTTCAGCTCATCGCAACCTTTGCATGGCAGCCTGTACCAGTTGAACCATCATATTGAGCCTGCTTCAGCGAAAATAATGCACTTAAATCAAGTCATGGTGGTTTCTGTCGAGGCTCAGACAAGTGAGCCACTTTTTCTGTTTAGTTAGCTGGCTCTGTCGCACAGGTAAGCGTAATAATAAATATGCTTTCTCATTTATAGCATAAGGAGTGCAATGAAAACGAAAAATCGTGACAACTCTGTTGTACTCTGCAGGTACACTTGTAGCTATGGTGGCACTATGTGCACATTTGCATTGATGTCTTGTAAAATTTTAAGATTGTTGTGGTGAGTTGAAGCTCTAATACTTTATTTACTCACACACAAACGCAGTGGCCTGGCACTTCAGTGGTGGCCATGTAAACATTACTGCTCTTTTCAGAACCTTATGTGCCGAGCATTTCTGGCGCCACTTTTGAAAATGTAGGATGAAAGACAAAGGGTCAAGAAGTTGTACGCAAATGGCACAGTGCAACACGTATCGTCACTGCTTATCCGGAGATGAGAAATCTGTCAGGGTGGCTGGTTGTGAAACCAAGTATGAAGTGCCTAGAGAAATACGAATTGTTCACTGTCGTCAGAATGTGTGACTGCATCATCATCTTGCTTATTGACCACATCAGGCCTGTCAGCATGTGCCTGATCAGACATATGGCGTCTGTGCCTATCACCACAGAGTATAATAAACAGGAGAGCCAAATGATCGGATAACAGTGATAACTTGATGTACTGATGGCGACACTCGCAGTTTCTCCACACCATCTACTAGATTTGGTGCGTTTTTTCTGCTGCTGTGTCGCAAACCACAGTCGCCGCGTCTGCCCCATCTGGGATCTTAGATGCTTCAGCTCCCGCTACAGATGCTTGTTGCACATCAGTGTACATAAATATTTTTCATCTGCTTCAGCTCACGCTGCAGACACTCACATGTTGACGTTCACTTGCCATGATCATCCTGGATAAATGTACTTGCTTGACAAATTGTAAATAAATTTGAATGCACTTAAGGTGTAAGTTGGTCAATGTTCAATCCATGCAGGCTATTCACACAAAGCTCTCACTATCTCCACCCCACAGCCTGTTCGCGCTATTAGTAGCAAACCATTAAGGATACCTAGGCTTTTGCTAGATATTGTGCATGTATATCATGGCAGAATGATTATTTGAAAAAAAAAAAAAGTATGCATGGTTACATCACAGGGAACAGCAGTTAAAAGAGTAAGGAAATGGGACTACACAGTGTTATGACTGGGAAACTAAACCTTCATCTAGATTCTCATTAGCAGCTATGTTGGTAGGAACATAGGAGCAGCTCTTAGAAACATTTATGCTCCACTCACTGACAAGCCTTTGGATCCTAGGTGCCACAAAGAAGAAATATTTCATTTTCTTTGCCCTGCCCGCACCTTCATCAGAGAAGGAATCAGTTCAAGACTTCGCTAATCCACCATCGAACGAGCTTTACAACCTGGAACCATTACATACACAATGAGAAATCACCTTCAAGTTCAACAAAACACAGAAAAACTAACACGTACCAGCTGAAGACTCAAACCATGACTGAAATGATGCAGCATACCATGACAACTGCGTAGCGTGACAACGGCTCGAGGCAAGTCGTTATCCATTAAAAGCAGTTGATGAAGTTTGCTACACATCAGACAACCGAGAAATGCACAGCTCGTTTTTGCAATTAGCTGACGTGCAGGTTCATTCTTTTCTTGTCGCCTGCTATGCAGCCCCCTATGGCCGCGTAAGAGCTGCTTCTCAAGCTGGCTGTTTAATATCAAATTTCAACAGCACGCGGCGCACTGTATTTGTAAAAAAAAAAAAAATAATATTGTCCGAGCAGTCTGTAGAAAAGGAGAAGCACTCAGCAAAGGCCTGTTATGGAGAGCGTGAGCAGCGGAGGCAGAGAGCACAGCGGCGTGCAGCGCGCACTGAGAATGAGTGGGTTTGCGGCATCATTAAGGGAACTAAGCAAATGAATTGCCAAGTGTCAGAGACGGCTCTGCTGTATATCTTACTGCATGGTCTATGACTAAGCAAGGTATACTGGTCAATTTTTGCCACTTACCGGGCATTTAGTGTACACATTCTAACCAGCCCCGACCACCAACATGAAATATCTGCCTTATTTTCTGAGACTTAGTTGTTTTTTATTCTTTTGTTGCAAAAGCAGTAGCAAATAGAACCATCTGCCTGCTTCTGTCACCATAATGGCAAACACTAAAGATTTTAAATTGCCTTTTAGAGAACATTTTAGTAATTACTATAAATTTCTTGTACGCATTTGTTTGCTGTTCATAAATGGGTAAATTGTGGCCTACTCGAATGTAACTAGAAGATACACATGAAACCTATACAGCTTCTCAGAAAGAAAGCTTCGTGGTAGAAGAAAAATTTGCCCTTTCTGAGAAACCGGTATGGGTTTCCTTTTTATCTTCATGCTACGTTCAGATGGATGACAATTTTCTCTTTCGGCCTCGCTCTGTGATCTGCTAGCCTCCAGGTTAGCTGAGATGGTTGAGTGACGACCCCAAAAAGGGGGGCATTGCTCCTGGGTTTGATCTCCAGAGCAGGACTGAATGTTTCTTCAGCTGCGAAGGTTTCTTTCTGAGAAACCCGTAGAGTTTCCTTTGTATCTTCGTGTTACGTTCAGGTGGATGACAATTTTCCCTTTTATGAACCTTCTTCCACATTGCAGGATTCCACAGAACTGATTTGCTATATTGTTTGCTGTTGTATCAACAATTCAGCATTGTAGCTTAATCCTTCCCCTAATTTGCTCTGTATCTTGAAGGTGCCAAATTTAAGTGGCAGTTTTCATACGAGACCAGCTGCAATGGTGCTTGTACATAGCTTAAAAAATGATGTTCTAACACGTATATACTGTATAAAAAATGCCTTGGATACCTTAAATAATTGGATGTGCCATTTATTCTGTTCCCTTCTTGTCATTGCGTAGGTGGAACATGGAATTCGTCACATAGAAACAGCTGTCCGCATGGCTTCTGTTATCAACTTTGTCTTGTTTCTGGTTCGAGGGAGCTACTGCTCACTAAGCAACAGGATTGTCGGTGTTGTCAATGGCCACGCTACACGACCTCTGTTGCGTGAGGTAAGCCACATCATGAGTGAAATTCTACGTGTAGCCATATGGGGCAGCCACATAAAACTCACCGAAAATCATATGCTACAAAAATTATGAGCAGACACGTCAGTAGCTGCCGTTATTTGCACCTAACGGAATGCTTGTATGCACTGTGCTATCAAGCAACACCACATGCTCCACGTCATAGGGAAACAAAAATTGGTAGTCTTGTGTTACTTTTGCAGGTGAAGCTAGTATAAGCACAACTAGACTTATCCACCGATTCGTTCCCTTAACTTGTATGAACACTGCGCAATTTCCAGGAAACAGCTTCAAGCTCCTGCAAATATCAGGCGGACTCATGCGTCGGACCCCCTTAACACTTTTCAAACTCCTTCTCCTGCCACCTCCAAGCTTCTGCAGATACTGTCACTCGAGTACATTTCTGAACGCTGGCTTGATCTTTAGAACATACAATAATAGCACCGTGGATGCTGTTGCTTGGATACTTTTCTGAATGCTGAAGTCACACTTTGTGACGAAACTGCTACGGCTCCGCCAAGCATGGAGGACACTAAGCTTTCTGTATTTCTTCCATGTCGACAATACAGACCAGTAATGGGACTCTTCCTTGGCATGCCACTTGTGGTTCTCTGGCACCAGTGACCTTGAAAGCACATCCTCTTCCAATAAATACTTTTAAAACTAACATTTATGAACTCTGAGAGAAGCTTTTGTTGTACAGGTTGCTGCAGGTATCTGAGAACAAACACCGGTGTGAAGCAATGCATCACTCTTCTTTTAGAAAAAACAGCGTATTTGAACCGCATTTGATATAAAGGTCACCAACTTCCTCTCTCTGAATGATGGTTAGTTACATTTAATAAACCTACAATCAGCTTTGATAATGACCTCAATTTGCCTTCGAAAGCGTCTACAGTCCTTAATAAAGTGTTCCTTGTGAAGGTTGGCCATCGTGCCCACAACGGCCATCTTCACAGAGTCTTTGTGTCTTTGGTGTTGTGAGGCACCTAGTTGGACTCCCTTTCAACAATGCCACATACATATTATAGTCCACCTGGTTTGGGTTCGGAGAGTTAGAGGGCTGCATGTTCGGAGTGATGTGGTTGTGAAAATTTTCAGACAGCCACTTTTGCATAATTGAAGTCGCATGCACCGGCACAGAATCTTTTGGAATATGTATGATCGCCCCTGGCTGACTTGTTCAGTCCAACACTTTACCATCGACTCTTGCACTTCAACATACGCAGCAGCGTTGACCAGGGGCGCAATCTTGTACGCGTTCCAAAATGGAACGGAGGCCGTCCGTTCCATCAAGTCGCACATGATTGGTCAATTTGAACCGTGACGATCAAATTGACCAATCGTGTGCGGCTCGATGGAACGGACCGCCTCCGTTCCATTTTTGAACACGTACAAGATCGCGCCCCTGGATGCGTTGAAGGAAGAAATGAAGCAGGATGACATGACCGTCACTGCTCACAGTATCCAAGACACTGACAGACTGATGGAAGCTTAGCGTGCATGACAGTGGGAACATGTGTAGGACCGCTTGCAAACCCACCTGCCACATTTAGAAACATTGCTTTCTCTGAATCGCTGTGATTGGTGGTACAGAGTTTAGTACAAAAATTACTATGGAGTAGTCTGGCACTAGTGTCAATTGGAGCTGAAAACATGGCAGTCCAGCCAGCATGGGAATAATGGTTAGTATACATGAATTTGCCTAAACTTCATTCTTCTGACTTCAAACGGCTTTGTGACTTTGCAAATTGTTGACCTTCAACAAAACATTCCGTTATAACTGCAACAATTTGCGATAGCTCTGCATGTGCGCACAGTCTTATTGCCTTCTATGGTTAGAAATATAGAATCTCTTCGTAATTCAGATCGATTAAGGCAGATTAAGTGTAATAAATAAAGCCACAAGGACCTTTGAAGCCTCAATTACGAAGATCAGACAAATCGAAGTAGTCCTAACCATCATTCCCACGGTAGCTGTACAATAGAAGCGCCAGAGTTCCCTCTAGTAAATTTAGTAGGCTATGGCTGCTTATTCCGCGCATAAATCTTGAGGCCGCCATCTTGATGCATATACTGCATGGGTGATGTACAAGCACCATTGAAGTGAGCCTAAATGTATTAGACAGATGCCTGCAATTCACAAGCAGTTACGGCATGATGACTGTACTTATATACCTGCCACACCCTGCATGCTTTAACATGTAGAGCATATGAACTACGTGTGTAAAGCTTCATCTCAAGATCCCTACATGTTCTATTCCGCTAAAAATTTTAAAGTTATTTTGCTACTTGAAAGATTGTTTTTGGAGCTTCAGTGGCACTTTGTGAATTTATTGTGATTACACTAATTGCTCCACAACATTGAGTATTATGGGGTTTGTGTATCCAAGAACACTCTATATTCCTACAAATTGTCAACCTGATACATTTGATAGTTCTTTTATAGCAAGTGTTTTAAGTTCCTGGCAGGCTGCAAGGTGCTTTGCAGTTAGTTCAATTTGATAGAATCTTGTAGCTCTCTTGTTTGTCCTACAACTTTCAAATTTCGTCAGCTCATTTTTTGAAGGCATATACTAATACTACTCTGTTGTATGAAGTTTCTTCCCAACACACCCAGTTTTGTTGTGGCACACCTACACAGCCGTGCAACCAATTACTGAAACTGACATCATTTCCCACAATGCACACATACTTCAGCTCCACACTTGTAGCTTAGCCCACGCATCACCCTTATCACTCTGCACATTGCCTCCAGTTGTCAGCATGCTGTGATGTTGACTTCGTCAGACAGGTGTGGATTTGTGGTTATGTGGCTGGGTTTACGCATCTCTCATCGACACCTCTCTCATTTACGCTTCTCTTGTTTACACTTGTGCTTCGAGCTGCTCATTGTCAAGCATAGAATGTAGCGTTGAACTAATCGTGATGCTAGGTTAAGGAATACATCTGCAGTAGAATTATTTGGCTGGTAATGGCGGTTACCAGTACTAAAGGAACATTTCGACAACTTCAGTGCAGATGCCCAAAGCAACGACAGATGTTGTGTGAGGTAGATAGCATAGTGGCACAGCCTATATGGGCATACAAACATGTCGGGAGCTAAACTGAACCAGAATAGTTGCTGCTATAAAGGTGCGCCAGAATGCTTTTGCCGTAACATTGAAATGTGCTGTCACAGCAATGTAAACAAAGCTTGTATAGCTGCAGCTGTTCAATTCTTAACGCTGTTAGTGTAATTATATTTCTATTGTTTGCCTTCCATGTATCAACATTAATCAGTGCACAACTGCACTAAAGTATTTGTCACCTAAACGGCCCCTCACAAGGTTTGGACATTGTAAATGGAGAACTGTGGTGTGTGAATTACCTACATGATGAATCGAGCCCATCACCTCCTTTGATTATTTTCGCTCATTACATAGCGAGAGTCTTGACTCTGGCAGCCTTGATGCCTTTATATAGCATACAAGTGCTTATTGGCAGAAGAACAATAAGGTTTAGCATGCTTATTGACAGATTTTGGGCTGTTGGGTTCACATATGCTATATGTAAGGGGTGTGCGAATGTTCGAAACTGTCAAATAATGAATTGAGTATTGTCCTATTTGATTCGTTCTCGAATTTAATAGTCACCATTTGCAAACGCGAATAGTTTTCGAACATTTCACATTGCCAGCTGTGCACGATCAAACATGAAACTGAAGCAAGAAGGATGCAAATTTCACCCCTGCCTCAGTGGACATCAAGAACGGGAGGTTATGCAGTGCGTGCTGTGTCGCTCTGGGAGCCAGTCATTTTTCAGCTAAACCACAATTATTCGCCCTCAAATTTCACTCAGACATGACATTCGGCCATGGTTATTCTGTGCTACTATTTATTGAAGCTGGAACTGTGGGATTAACTCTTGGGATTAAATTTGAATTACTCTCGATTGTAACATTATTTGATATTATTGACGCACCATCTGCAGCGGCCATTCTAAATAGAGAAATATTGCATTTTTCACTCTGCCTTTGCTGCAGTCAATGCGCATTTCTCAAAAATAAGCACTGATGCTAATGGACTGACATGATTGCCTTTTAACCCTTTTGGTGCCAAAGACGAGTCTCACTTGTCCATGCGTTTCCTCCGAAATATGCTAGGGATGAGTCTCACTCATTCAGGGATTTCCTCTCATCTACTCAGTGCCACGGACAAGTGGCAGTCATATTTATCATTTTGGTGTGAATTCTGCGCTATTAAATGGCACTAGCTTCCCAGGGGTAAACAATTTTTTTAGGGTTCGGTTGGCAGAAACGAAGCAGAAGTCTGGCTTCCCTGGGTTCTAAGAATGGCAGCACAAAGTGAGGCAGCTGCAGTAACGACAAACGTCTTTTCAGTGCCACAATTGTGGTGTTTTTGACATTTCTTCACCTCAAGTAAACAATTCATCAGCAGCAGCAGCCTATTTTTACGTCCACTGCAGGATGAACGACTCTCCCTGCGATCTCCAATTACCCTTGTCTTGCGCTAGCTTATTCCTACTTACGCCTGCAAATTTCCTAATTTTATCACTCCACCTAATTTTCTGCCATCCTCGACTGCACTTCCCTTTCTTTGGCACCCATTCTGTAACTCTATAATGGTCCACATGTTATCTCCCCTACGCATTACATGGCCTACCCAGCTCCATTTGTTTCTCTTAATGACAGTAAACATCTAAAATAAGTGAAGTAAACAATTATAGCTGGTAAACTCTAGTGTTTGGAGGTGCAACTGAGTACTATTAACAATTGAAGAAAGATTTAGAGCCTCTGGCGACCTTTTTCGCCTGGATGCAGCTCAAGGAAAATGCTCTGCTGCCGGCGCCTCAGCGATTCTGTTACCATGCCACGTCAGCTATAACTCGTCGCATGGAGGATAACAAAAGTACCCTTCTCGTCTGTTTCAATCAATAGTTGCGCTTTTATAGACTGTTTCTTTGGCCTTGCCTGTCTGCAATTCAGAAGCATGAAAATACAATTGACAGTAAAGGACAACAGAAAAGAACAAATGATCGGCTGATATTCCGATAATGAAAGCTGTTCACAATGAATCGGCCATAAAAAATCCAGGAAAAATTTCTGTAGCTTTCCGGAAAAAAGTTGTCGCGAAAAGGGTTGAACCTTCATTCTGCTGATTCACGACCACACCTGCTCCGAATAATCCTGCTTATTTGTTTATAATGCTGCATTCGAGCTTTTGACAAGGTGTACTTTATAATGGGCAGGATAAAGACAGAAACTTGCTAATGTAGCAAACAACTGGGATGTCAACATTGTTTGACATTAATGTTTAAAAGGAATGTTCATTTTTCAAAAACTATTTAGTATTATTGAATATTCGATATGATTCGATTTGTATTCAATTTTTTCTCAAAAATTTCTATTCGCACACCCCTAATACTATGTGATGCCTGTGACTGACTGGATGTTTTGCACTGGCCACCATGGCCCGTGAGTGGTGTTTGCAAACACTGCAATCCCAGGGATAGGTTTAGTACACATGCACAAATACCCAAGAAGTGGACAGGGGCCCAGGTGTCATGGTAGCACAATTGGTAGTGCATTGCATGCATGTGTAGAGGTTGCAGGTTCAGCTCCCATCGGCAGCAAAGTTGTATTTTCTTCCACCTTCACTACCCTTTTTATTGTTATTTCTACATCAGATTTCTTAAAAACATATAAATTTCTTTACGCTTTCATTCACCTCATTATCTGATGTTACTGATAATAAATCGAGCCCCTTGGGGCCCTTGAATTTTCTCGCAGTTTTTCACAAAGTTTCATTTTACTGCTGCACATGTGGCCCCCATAAGTACAAGCAACATAGAATGCAAAACAGTACAGCTTGTTGTAGGGTGCTGTACAGCCTTTGTCGAAAGAAACTATGCCACTATGAGTGTGGCTACTTCTTGGCTGCGTTATGTAGTGCCCCTAGAAAGAAACCCCCTGTGCTAGAATTCTAAGCTGTGTAGGGGGAGCACAGGAGTCCTCTCTTTGTAAGAAGTTCTCATTAATAGGATGGACACTACATTGGGAGATAAGACAAAACGTTCCCATGATGTTCAACCTATCGGAGAATTCATATTGGCAGAATTTGTCTTAAAGGGAACCTACTGTGTTTTTTAAAGACTTTCTGTGCGCTGTCTGCTTATTTACAGAATTGGGTGTACACGTAGAACTGTGTGCGTATGTTGGAAATTACTGTATTGCCCTCTTACTGGCAGTGCCTTGCCACGCATTCTTGAAAGGGAACAATTGCATCAACCCAGATCGTAGCAAGAAGCTACAAGGGAAACTCTGCAAGGAAATCTGGGTGGATCACAGTTCCTCATTTTCATGAATCTCTAAACACTTTGTGGGCTTCTGCAGCACTGATTTGCCATATTAAATGTCCCTGAGCTTTGAATTGTCGATTAATTCGCCTTTACTCTGCGATCTGCTGGCCTCCTGGTTTGCTCAGATGGAAGCCCCAGAATGGCGCCAATCCCGGGTGCCGTCAGTTTTGCCCTTTCATGAACCTTCCTCCACCTTTCATGCTTTCACAGAACTGATTTGCCATGCCAAGCAATTTATAAGTATTGGAAGTGTGGTGACCACCACCTTTTTTTAACATGCCTGTTTTCACATAGTACAGCCATTTGTGCCCATTTCTGCCCAACCTTGCAAGTTTCGTTGCTCAACCTGGCATGAATAGTTTGAAGATTGTGCTTCTCAGTAATACTGACATGTAAACATGCTTGTTTCTTGCAGGTTCAGTTTGACTTCATGAACCGGGAGCTTCTGTGGCATGGCTTTGCGGTAAGCTAGAGATCACTGTTCCACTTTTCATGGTGTCCTAACACTTGTGATGTTGATAAGTATATAAGAAAACAACTTCACAGCCTCCTCGACCTCAAGTGCTTGTGTTGATATCAATGCTACAAAGATAGTCTGTTGCGATCCAGACTCTCCTGCTCTGGAAGGCTGTGGTGGTGCACCCATTTTTGCCCACACTGTGTGCTGTCCGGGTACTGCACCGAAGCCCTTCCATGTTGATCTTAAAGGGGTCCTGAACCACCCCTCGGGCTTGGTGAAAAAACATTGTCCGCGGATAGCGTACACTGCTGTGAACATTTCAGCCAAGTTTTGCAGTCGTGCACGGCATCTGGAGCTCACAAGTGGAGCGTGAAGTCACCTTTCTCTCAAACGCTCTCTTTTCAACAGTAGTCATCTTTCTCACTCTTTTCTGGACGTCTCATTTTGTCATAAAGCGTCCGGAAAACGCGGCTGCTATTGGCCAATAGCTGACGTCAATCAAGAAGATAGCCTGGTCAGACGACACGCACGCTTGCGGGCACCCTCTCACTCCCGGCAGATCCTGGTTAGACGCCTTGGCAGACTATTTGATAGCGCTTCAAAAATGTGCAAGTTGGATGTGGCTATTATCTATCGGTCAAGCTGGTGAAGGACAAAGCCGGTCCGCACCACTTAGCATGGTCAGACTGGAGCATTTGAGCGCAACCACGCACTCAAGCCCTGTTGTGCATAAAGCAAACGCTGCGCATACGCACTACAGTTGCATGTAGCTGCGGTTTGCTACGGAGCGCAGATACCGCGACCGCCGCGGGATGCCCCCACGAGTCCACTGGCTAAGCGTACTGCAGCTCACATCCTAGGCGTCATAATCGGAAGTAGTGGTGTCCACGTTAACATCTGAAATCAAATTTTAACTGCGCGCCACGGTGATGTTTAGAAGGTGGAGCCTTGTGGGCGCACCCCGCTCGGCTGTAGCCTTAGTAGCGCAAGGCATTAAAGAAGGAGTGGACGCACAGCAAAAGCCGTGTTTGATTGCCAATGGGCGCAGCCAAAACAGCTGGAGCTTCAAAATAAAGCGACAGCAGTGCCGCCACAATTTCAGTGTTTTCTGCATCACCCTTGTCGCTTGCCAAGGCGTCCGTTGGACCCACTTCCCCATTTTAGTACACTCTAGCTACAGGGCAGCAGCTAGACAATGATGAATTCATTGGCTGTTTAAGTCGCCAGGAACTGCCTATATCAAATCAGAGTACTATAATATATATTTAAATGACTGCTCAAGGCCTATTTGCGGAAGGGAGACAGGGCTAAGCATTACTAACTGTAGCCTCATCTGCATCACCGTGAGTTCTCATTATGCACCATCATCATCAGCACTGAGAATCTGTATATATGGCTCAAACCTAGGAGCAAGAAAGAATGTGCGCTTTTATTCTCGGCTGGGCAGGACACTATAGCTGCTGCTTCGCTCTTCGCAAATAAAAGTAGTGATGGCAGCACGTCATGTCAGCTGCCGGCATGTCATCCTACATTAACTATGGAAGCTTCTTATGTAAAGCTCTATAGTGAGTTAAATGTCTCTTTGATGCTAGCCTGTGGCTAAACCTAGTCCTTGACAAAAGACATCACCACCCTGGATTTTGGTTCTTGTCCTGAAAAGCAACTTCACCAAAAGTACCAGTTGCTACCTAATCTGCCACATGTGCAAGTGTTAGTGTAGAAATACATAGCACTGACACCTCTGCACATGGCAGGTTTCAACTCACCTGCCACTTTTGTGAGGTTTACTTGTTGCATCAGGAGCGGTGCTTTGCTGCTACTCTGTGAATTGTGCACATCAAAGTCCTCCCATGGTGCACTATTTCACATTCAATGAGGAAACAGCCAGAGATGGGGGGGTGCCACACATCAGAGCCGAGGGCACCATTCAAGTCACTACAGTTTATCATGAAGATGGAATTGTGCAGCCTTCTTTTTAACCAACCTGACGAAGCACTGAGCCGCACATTCAAAAACATATGTCGATTTGAAGCCCCTCTCGACTCTCTTGAGCACAGATAAGCGCCACCCCTCCAGTCAGGCAGATGCCGCTCTTCAGTAACGCTCCTAGGTGATTCCTACATTGAGTGGGCTGCTGAGCACGAGGTCACAGGATCGAATCCCGGCCACGGCGGCCGCATTTCGATGGGGGCGAAATGTGAAAACACCCGTGTACTTAGATTTAGGCGCATGTTAAAGAACCCCAGGTGGTCCAAATTTCCGGAGTCCCCCACTACGGCGTGCCTCATAATCAGATCGGGGTTTTGGCCATGTAAAGCCCCCATAATTTCATTTCATTTTTTTTTTAATTTCTACATTGAGGAGTTGCTTGAGAAACGCCGCTTTACTTCAGAGTCTTTGAGTATCGTGTTTACCTAGGTTCTAATATGCATTTTTTGATGGAAAATTTACAAAATAATGATATGCATGGTAGATTCAAGTATGAAACCAAAACTATAATAGTGATAAACTATCATCATTGGCATTTGGAGTTTCTCTAATCCAATCCAATCTTCACATAGCTGCAACTCTGGTAACGCCGTAGCTTTGCTTCCTAAGTTCGTAAGGCTGCCATGGTCTCCAAGTCATTTAAGAAATGCTTTATCTCAAATGCCGTAGAGTGCACCAAATGTAAGATGTCCTGTGCTGCTGATAGTGATAAGGAGGTTTTTGACAGTGATAATGAGTGATTCCGGGCCTGCTTTAGATCAGACGCAATAAATTTTCTTTGTCTAAGTGACAGCAAATCACCACCACTGTCACTATATTACTGTGAAAAACTGGTGAGTGAGCAATCAAGAGCATTGCATTTATAACTAGCTTGAAGTATAAAAATCTGGGTGTGTGTTACAGTTGAGGGCATTCCATGTTTTATTTCTTTCCATGGAAATCGGATCAGGGGGACATTACAATCAAGGGTGCGTTAAAATCGAGTAAGTATGGTACGTGCTGAAAGTACCTCGTGAAACCAGCTCAGGAATTTTCATTGAGTGTTATCAAAGCAGAGTGGCCACTTCAGTGAAGGGGTGGAGCTTTCTCCTCGAATTATTCAGGGGGCTTCAAGTTATTAATAAATGGGTGTGGCGAGTATTGGATGTATTCAGGTGGGAGCTGCAGTTTGATTTTCTGAAATCTGTAACATTATGCATGGCCAACCTTCCATCCGAACGTGGACTTGCGTCGTGTGGTACTTCTGTCAGTCAGCAGCTAGGCCAGTTAATGCTTAAGACCAAGGTGCCGTGCCAAGGCTGTCAGCAGAGTGGAGTTACAAGATGTGAGTGCACTGTGCTTCATTGGCACACAACAGGGAGTTACTACTCTATGGATAGCTTTAGGTGTGTGTGTGTGCTGACTGATAAGTACTATAAGAACAACTCAGGTAAAATTTAACAGTAACAATCTTATCGAAGCAAGAGCAGTGTGTGCAGTGTGCCCACATCATGTCCATCCTGTTGGAAAGCACATGTGTACATGGGATAAATGAAGCATCATAATAAAAATGATGGATTAAGTATTGAGATGAATGCATCCTGAGGGTTAGGTGAGAAGTGTTAAAGGATTTGATGAAAATAGAGACTTGCACTGGGATATCACAAGTCACTCAAAAACAGCACATACAAGACATGGACCAGCAAAACGACACAGAAGTGCTCGGGGACTGCCCCTTTCCAGGACCTCGCCTTTTTGCGCGGTTCTAGATAGACCTTAGCATGCAACAAGGACTGCTAGCACTGGTATGATGCTTTGCATTGTGGGAAACGGTAGCCGTGACTCCTTATATTTGTCGTTAGTTTCATGAAGCAGGCAATATTTGCTCAGTGGTCTGTATTAGTGCTTGTGCAGTTAAAAGCAGAAAAAGTGTAAGTGCGAACCTTAGTGAATGTGTCTGATGCCATCAGGCTGAGGACTACTCTTTCTAGCATTTTCTCATGGGTATTGACTGGCTTTGGGCAGAGTGTACCTTTCCTTTGGTAAAAAGTGAAATTTAGTTGCCTGATTATTTTCGCTGCATCAAAAAGTGTGCTCAACGGCGAACATTGTGTGAAGGCACCGTAAGAATAGAATAACGATTCCGGCCTCTTCCTGTCATCCATCATAATTATATGTTTGCACATGCCACTTTTATAGAACCAGTGTTTGAAATTTAGCTACACTTGCTCCAACTGTTCATTCACTCCAGCTCATGAAGCAAGAAACATATGAGAAAGGAAATGTCATTATCCGGTATGCCCAGATATTGTTGGTAATGCTTTGGGATACTTGGAACATGTTTAGCGGAACTTGTTCTTGGGCTAGAAGGGCTATGACATGGTTGTTCAACTGTTCCCAGTTTATCATTGTAACTAAGCATAGAAGAGCCAGACTCAAAAATTGGGCTCTCGGTGCACATGTTAACCAGAAATTTCGATTTGAAATCACTGCCTCTAAGCCCCTCTCACTCACAGTGGCCGCCATTTTAGCATGACCTGTGTGCAAGGCCACCATTGTGTGGTGCAGGGGTTCGTGTCCTATGCTCCAAAACGATGTGGCGCGTCGTGCCAGATTCTCCTTGTTCAGCACGCTCTGGCACCCAACAGCACAGCACAGGCGTTGCCATTGTATTGTACCCGCAATTCTTTCACTTCCATGATGGAAACAGCACAAACCAGAGAATGCCTTTAGAAACTACCATCTAAGGCTGATACGTACATGCAAAAACGAAACTGCATGTATACTGCGCACATTGACTATGCAGACAAACTTCATTTCATCACCCATCATTGCTGCTAGACTGCTGCACTGTTCCACTGCAACATACACACACACACAAAAATGCAAATTTCTGCCACAGTGAATGCGTCGAAGACCAACCCACAGACGTGATGTCACGGTAGGGTTAGGCAAAGAAAGCTTTGCTTTAAACCTGTGCCAGCATAAACAGATGTTGTGTTGCTCTTTAGCGTTTCATTAAAGGGCCACTCAGCAGATTAGGGCATTGTTTGCCAGCTTGCAGTGGGACCTGTATGGTTTAACCCTTTCAGACGCCACTTTATCCTATTGATTGAAAGCTTACTTTCACCACATTTCTTGCATCTTCAGAATCATAGAAAGTGTACAGCTGCAGAAAAGATTAAGAATTTTTTATTCTTTAGTGAGTTTTGTCAAGTTTATAGATTGTGGACTCCACGCTAAACATGAAATATGAGAACGTCAACTTGTGTTTTGAAAAGCTTGAAAAGCTCTTATCCAGCCACTTGAAAATTATGCCTGGTGCATGACATTGTGACTATCTCGGTGTACACAATGGTGTACACAGCGTCTGAAAGAGTTAAAAAGGAATGCATAATTTAGGCCCATAAATTTGGTGTCGACGGCCCCTTTACACCAATCGCCATAGCATTAACACAATGAATACAACGTACCCCTAACATGGCGGACACAACATAGTGTTCATTCTGTCACCTTTCTTGTGTTCGTCGTCTTAATGCTACGATTATTGCTTTAGGTTTGAAGCATGCTGTATGCCTAATGTTATGTGACAGCTGAAGAGGCATCGGCCCTGTCACTGCACTTGCCTTGACAACGGGGCACATCAGTGAAAACTTATGCTCCAGATCACCAGGCACAGGCTGTCCGTCCTGCTGTTCAGCGCACTTTTTTTTTTATGTGTGTACACGCTGTGACTTGCCAGTTGATGCAATTGCGTGTTGCCTCTGTGAAGTAGCAAGTGTATACAGGTCTTTTCTGCATTGCAGAAGCCATGGCTTTTGCTAAACAAAATTATTGCAGGTGAAAACGTTCTGCTCAGTCCATTTGTGCTTAGCATGAAGAACCTCAAAATATGCAGTCATGTTGTGCCACCACCTGCGTACAGCAGTGGGATGGCAAATAAAAAAATTTGTCATCCACCCAAACTGGATGTAACTGGAAAAACTTACGAAAAACTCATCCTGTAAGGGATACAAAATAGACTGATGACTTTTCTTTCTTCACATTCAAAGCACAGGCAAAAGACTTCTGCCGCAGTGTGGTTTAGTTTGTAGGTGCTCTTGGGTGCCTGACTTGGTATAGCATATAGATTCAGCTACTTCACTTTCTTCAGTACCTGATGTTGCTTTTCTCTGTCACACATTCTTGCAGGAGTTCATTGGCTTTCTTCTTCCTCTGGTCAACGTGTACCCTGCCAAGAACTTTGTGAGTCGGAAATTACTGCGTCGTAAGTTGCGTCCAACGAATCCAAGCGCGAGGACGCAGGGAGACATGGCTGAGTGTGGAATCTGCGGCAGCTGTCCCACGCAACCACATGAGATTGGTTGTAAGCACGTCTTCTGCTACTATTGCATTGCGGTAAGTTGCTCAGCTGGAATGTACAGGCTAGGTTGTAATATTCTGTACCACTGCTTGTGCCATTGCTGACGTTAATTGATGAAAATATGGATGAACATGCATGTGTAGCTTTTCCGGACCTATCCTTGTGTAATAGTATTTTCTCGTTTAGGATGGCTTGCTGCTCGAGTATGAAAATTTTAGAAACAGTGTAAGGATATGCTGAATGGGAAGAGAAAACAAGATGCTTCTTAAAAATGTGTGTGTGCCCATGTGCGTGCATGCAAGCATGCTTAAGCAGCTCTTTTTTCACCCATTGCTCTCACCAAAGATTGTGTTAGACTTTACTCTTTGAATCAAAAAGTGATCGTAAATGTCTTTTCTTGCAGGCTATGGGAAACTGATGTCAGTGCTGCAGTTCCATGAGAACATTGTAACATTAAATATAACAGAGAGTTTTAGTTATCCCCAAACTTATTACTGTTAACGGATTACCGGGTTACCAGAACCATGGACGGCAGTAGCAAAGCGGGTAGGGTAGCAAGATCTTGTGATGCTTTGTCAACAACATCACGTTTAGAAATTTTTTTTTGTTGCACGGATTTTCTCATTCAAGAAAAATCACAAAAGGACTGCATGTTAATGATTATGTCAGTATCAATGTTTTATACCAGTAGTAAAGTAGGATATGATAGGTCACTGCAGTATTCGTTTTGTGTGCTCTCTGGTTAAACTCTGCAACTCAAGATGCCATTACCAGCATTGTTCTTGTTGTACACTTACCCAGTAACTCACTATTCCACAAACACTAATACTTTCATGGACACGCTAAAGCTCTCTAGTAACTCAGGTTATTATGCTAATCGCTTTGAAGAAAGGCACTAGAGGACTTGGAATGCGCGCTTGTAGCATGAAGTGGCTCGTTGAACAACCGCAATAGCTAAGGCATCCTACTAATGAGCTTGGGGTTGCAGATTCTATTTCTGGCTTTGGCAGCTGCATTTCAGTCGCAGCAAAAACACCAAAAATCCACGGTTGACATTAGTCCTGCGCACTTTGTGTACTTCAGTTCGAGGCAGAAAGTGAAGACGACCATGGTCAAAATTAACCAACTGCTCTCAACTGTGTGTCCCTTGTAGCTTGGCTGTTTCCCTGGCACAGTAACGCTCGCCGTCCTCACAATCATGCCGCAAGAAATTCCCCCGTGGTGCTTTGGAACTGAAACTCTTCTTGCTTCCTGTGCGTGTTCGTTGCCTTGAGTGTTTTTGTGGCAACACAAACAATGCGCTGCTTGTCAGTCTCTGCTGTTCCAAGCTTGCTGCTACTTGTGTGCTGCCTCTAAAATTAATTCAATGTTAATGAAGGGCGTGTGTGTCCCACAAAAGGTGTGCGCTCAGGGCAAGCCTTAACCTCCTGAGACCCGAACGCAACTATGGGATATAATAATCACTCTTCAAGGTGGCTTTTATTGTCTGCTGTTATGCTGTGAACTTGAAAAACAATTTCTTAAATTTAAATACTATGGTTAAATACCAGAAACGTCTCCATGTACGTGAAAAAAATAACTATTTCCATCATCTCCTCATGTTTGCTATAGTAAACACGGCATTGCATTGCATTTTCACACAATCTCAGTGATTTCGAAACACACCTCAAGGTTCCTTTTGGCCGTGTGGGATGACACAGAGGTATAGATCAATTTAGTGTGAAATTTTTCTAAAGCGGATGGGGACAAGAATATGAGTAAACCACTTCTTTACAGTTACACTTGCACCGTACTTCATAACCAGAATGAATATTTTGCATAATCACTTCCGAGTGAATTTCGAAAAAAAGTTTAGGGCAGTGTGCAATATATTGTACAGGGATCTTAAGAGGTTAAAAGAATAAGTGCTAGTCCTCCCCCTCCCTCGATGTCGTGCCTGCAGTATTTTTACAAATTTTATAGTTCACGAGTTGGCAGATATTCTAGTCTTATATGAGATGCTTCAGTGTGAGCATACCTCATACAGTATTGGTGTTCTTAATTGAATAACAATAACAATCAATTTGGTAACGACCTGAGAGCTACATCTGGGCTCTGAAATTGTACAGGTGGAATCCAAGACCAGATTATATAAGAAATATTTACATTTGTTCCTATTTATTCCTTATCACCTGTCGTAGCCAAGTGGCCGACACTGTCAGTAACGAAAGCGTGATGCAAGCCAATGATGAACGGCAAAAAGAATAGAAAATGGAAATAACTGTTACATAATATGGTCCCTGGATTAATTTCTGCCCATCTGGGCTCTCCTAGTGTACACTGGGATAGTAGCGGCCATTCTCGTGCTGTGCCACCAGCCGCCTCTAGGAATCGGGTTAGCAACCTTGTGCTCCACAGCAAAAGGCAACAACCTTTTGAGCGTTGAGTGACTTTTACCTTGTCATTGCAATTGAGTGCCCACACAGGGCCGCCACGTACCATGCAGTGAAAACGAAATGAGAAGATGCAGACTTTAATTGTGCATATGGTACCAGCATAGTTACGAAGGTTTGCACGTTACGGTGCAAGCACTTTACCACCAACAATCAGCCACCTCAGTCATGATCGCTAATGTACATCGAGCATGAATAATAGTGACTTCTGCAACTCTTTGATGCAGCAGCAACATCAGAGGTGTAGTTATTTTTCCGACAGGATGCACCACACCTTACTTTATATTTTTTTTCTTCTTACAGAGCCAAGTCACAGCTGATGCAAAATACTCTTGTCCACTCTGCAATTGCCCCTCTATGGGGACTGGAGAACATCAGGAAAGCGGCACTTCCCTTCGGCACGAGCTGATGAAGCAGCAGTCCATTAAAACACAAATTCAGGCAAGCTTTTTTTTTTTATGAAGTCTTATTTATTCATGCTCTGCTTTTCTCACTCAAAAAACTCAAGATACACATGATTTGAAGTTGATCAACCTTGCTTTCTATACAGTGGCACATTGTCGCAGAGCGTTGTTGGAGCTTGGTCTTTTCTCTGAAGAAACATTGGCTTGCCAAAGGCAGTGTACAGGTCTGATTTGGCTTTTTTGAGGTTTGGTAAAGAAAGCAGACCAGTTTCGAAACCAAATAGAAGCCATCACAAACATTATAGCATGATCACTTAGTGATTACTGATGTCTAAGTCATGCTTTGTTTTTTAGAGGCAATTGTGGGCAGAGCACTAACCCTGCACGTGGTCACCAAGGTCTATATATACTACTTTATCTTGCCAATTTGATTTAGTGCAGGAGGAACTTTAGGTCTCATCAGCCAAACAGGAGCGTGAATTGGCTGTGCATCTCGAGAACAAAAAGCCCACTTATTCAAATCCTGCTACTGCCTCATGTTACACTCAGCCATCCTTTTGCACAGCAAGATTACGGGGAGACAGTAGGTGAGCTCTTCTTCGGGTTTAACCTGAAAGAGAGCTCACCCATCGTCTCATGCTAATCCTCTGGTGAGAGATGCCAGCCAGTAGAGGAATGCAGTAGAGGAAGTAGAGGACTCCTGCACTGAGTCATTCTTTTGCACAGGAGGATTAGTAGGTCACCTATTGTCTTCCACTAAATCCTCTGGTGAGCAAGGCTTACCAGTAAGAGGGTTCCCCTATTTTTCACTATTATTAGTAGTCCCCTGCAAGATGGTGCCAGGTAGACCAAATGACAGTTTACTCATGATTTGACATAAATTAGTTTGGCATTGTTGAGATAGCTGCCAGAGTAATTTGTGACACATAAAGCATGAACTGCAATGTGCTGTACAGTGTAAACAGTGGCTAAGCATGCAAAAAAGTTCACATCTTTCCCTCATTCTGACAAGAATGCTGCAACGAACTCACTCTCTCCGTTTTGCAGCTGTACGGTTGTGCTGTAATTGCTGTAAAATGTTTGCGTTTCAGTATGTTGATCACAACCAGCACACAAAGCGCTTTCTGCTCATAAGAGTATAAAATAGAATTTAAAAAAAATTATGCATTGCCCCTGTTGTTTTCCCCAGCCATCACAACCAACAATACTTCTTTACTGACATGGAAACTGTGTAAACATCTTTCCTGTGTCAGGCATAAGTAGAAAGGCTAGCACGTTCAGTGATTCGCCTTTCCCATTCTTCTGGGCTGGAATAATGCAGTGATTCACACAGATGTACAAACATTTTTTTTTTTTTTTACAGCGCTATTTTTTAAACGATAGCTTGTGATGCATAATGGGTTCAAATTTAGGAACTTGATCCATAACAATAAGTTTTCCTGTTGAAATTTTAATCTCAATTGAACACCTTTATGAAGGGCATGTGTGCTTTAGCCCCTATGGGCGTCTCAAAACATTTGGGTGTTCTGTTTAAATTGACGTCGACCAGTCCTGACAAATTGATACATGAACAGCAACAAATGCCTTTTGTTGCTGTTCATGTATCATTATTACATGAACATGTAAGTGCGATGTATAATCATTCTGTAGCCGGTTTCTAAGCATAGATTAGTCCCAAGTGTGGTGTTTTGGAGTCTGAATGCTCTTACAAATGCAGGTGAACCTGCAATAGTGCAGTTTCGAAATTGTTTGCATTTCAATTTTGATCATTGTACGATGTTAGCACACAACAAAAACGATAATCAAATGAAGTGCTATAGAATAATAAAACAGATTAGAAGACAAAAACAGTGATGAGAGTTTCAAAGAAACTTGCTGTTGGCTAGTTGCTTCGTTTTGTTATGTAAGGAAGTAGCGGACCAGAGGCTGACCTCTGGAGCACTGCTTCCTTTCTTAGATTTTTTTCTTCTTCTTCTACATTATTTTTATTTGCATTCTCTGTCTCTTCAGGTGGAAACTGCATATAGACTTATTTGTTATTCGGCACCATGTCCATTATAATTCTCACTCTTGTCTTTGTCTGTTCACCGCTGTACATTTGCACAGTGTCTCATGAGCCAGCCTCAAAAAGAATATTTCTGTGGGTTCTGTTCCTGTTTTGCTATAACCCTTTTTGCCTTTTCCTGTTACTGGAAGTGATCTCGTACGACCAATAGCACCAGCACAGACAGGATCATACGCTGACACTAGTAGGAATGAGGTGTAATCGAACGAAAAGAATCACCGAATTATCCCAGCCCTGGTGTAAATTCTTACAGGCTTCGCAGTACTGACATCACAATTCATTGCCTCTGGTCTCTCATGCAGGTTGACACTGCTCTGAGCGTTGGTGTTGAGGCAATATCTTGGACAGCAAAAGGACGCCACACTGCTTTCCACACGCTATGTACACTATGTACAGATGGATTCCAAGATGTTTTCCTTGGGAGCGCTGGTCATCACCGCTTCAGTGGCCGTTCTGCAAAGAAAGAATGATACAGTGAGCTGGCTCCAAATGTGAATGTGCTGCTTTGAATGTAGAGCACGTACATTAACTGCTAATGATCTTTCAGCAACATATTACGTATACGATGAGTAGTTCATTGTAACAATACTTATCGCTATATGTATGTGGAGTGGGCTCAGCAGCTTTTACTTGATATTTCTTTCTTGCCCACCCTGCTCGCTGAGGATTTATACACTGTGATAAGGTACATTCCAGTTAAATTATTTTACTTCTTTTTTAATGTGTGTATGCAACATTCAAGGTTTTAGGTATACTCGCAGACAACTTTCCATGGCATTGAAGGGAAAGCTACAAAAGCAAAAATCTTCCAGAAGAAGTGCTCTTGAAAAGAGTCCCACATTCTCATCCACGTTAGTTTAAGCTGGAGAAGAGAAAACATTCACATCTTATTTACAATAGCAATACAACACAAAATTTACTACTGAGTGCTGAATTTAACTTATATTTTCCTGCTTGTCTCTTCTGCATTTGGGTAAATGCTAAGTCATGGCATGTAGAAGCTACGCTGATTCAGTAATCTGCTCCAAGAAAGCAAAAGCATTGTCAAACACTGCTGGACGACTTGGCTTTCCCTTCACTGGTACAGAAAGTTGTCCACAGGTATAGTGTGCTAACTTTTGTGCTTGTTGTGTACGATTGCGATTGTGCATAGATTAAGAGCAGATAACAGTGCACTCAAAAAGTTTATAGTCAGCTGAGACAAATACTGAAACTGCCAGAAAGAACAAAAGCTGGGCTCTCGTATTCACTTATTTTAGTTGTCCTGTCTAGAACTAGCTCTCGCTTACTACAAATGCCGATGCCAGCATGACTGTTTGAATAGACAAGCTGCAGAGAGCGGGACATCACAAAGACGTGACAGTGCTGCCATTACATTTCATGCAGGAGAATAAAAGCTTTGGTTCTCTATTGGCATGCAGTTTTCTTGGCAGTAGTGATTAATAGACATGGTCAAGTTTCCAAGAGCTGCTTTGCAAAGATAATTGTTTGAAGGAGCAAACATGCATGTAGCTTTGTGTATGGTCTGGCCCCGCCACAAGTTTGACGACTGCAGTGTTACCATGCCGATGTTGGTATAGTAACAGTGACTGAAGGTTCACTGTAATCTGGGGCAGCTACTCTTTGCTCTTCTCTTTACATTTAGTTTCATTTTTTAAAAATCGGCTTAAGTCAAGGAAGGCCATGAAACTGGGAGGGTGTGAAAGGGATACCGGTAAAGGTACTGTTTTAGTTATGGTCTCCAGTTTTAGGATCTTTCACGCTTTTATTGTCTTCAGGCATGCATCTATTAGTTTATGGCTCAGCGTGGTGTGTGTTCAGTTCCTCAGTGCAATGGGTACATTTTAGAGCCCACTGCTCAAAAACAAATATCAAAATTTGTTTTTGTGTTCCTTAGAACTCTTTGTGCATGTGTTTTTGAATGCAACATAATTATCCTTTATTAAGAGAAAAACTAGCTCCGAGGAAATGTTCATAAATTCTGTGACATCATGAATTGGTGGGGCTGAAATACTAAAGGTGGCATCACCGCCCATCTTTCATTCTTGCCTTCTTTCTGGAGCATCAAGCCTCAACTCACGTTGAGACTAACGCATTTGTATGTCTTAAAGTCTAATGTACAAATGAAATAAATTTCTTATTAACATCCCTTTAATAGCAACATAAAAAAAATATAATGGTTTGGTCTTCTGCCTTCTTTTGTAACGCACCGCAACACCAGGCATACTTACTGCGATCAAAGCTTTTTTCTGTTGAGATCTTGCATTCCACGGAGCCTTGCTTGCAAGTACTATAAAAACAAAAACAAAAAAACACACTTAAGCAATCTGGGTCACACTCGCTGGCATGTGCACTCTGAGTGATGTGTCTGAGATATTGAGATATCAATATCTTCAGAATTTGAGTTAATTTGTTTATACCTGTAACAAGTTTCGGGGACAACAAAGCAGGGAATTTAGGCTGGATTCGCAAGACTTTGCTTACATGTACTGTATTAACGCAAATTTAAGTGCCCCATACTGTCCTATCTCATCTAGGCACGGTTTTAATGCGAAGCATTCTTTGCCTCATTCTTAGCACTTTGCGGTAGGTAGGTAGGTTCCTGTCCCACCTCGTTTTAAGAAAAATGAAATAATGTGTGATCGATGTGGGAATTTAAACTCTGCCATCGAGCACAGCAGTCAGGCGTTCTAACCATTAAGCCACGATCGCACGCATTATTCTAGCTATCCAAAGCCAGCCAGTTCTTTGAAACACTCGGCGGGTGCCCCCTGTGCCACTTTGTTGTCTTCTTTCCTTGTGACAGTTCGCGCTTTGAGTTGCCACATTAGACTGCACTATCTTTGGGACTGGCCCACTTTGCCCTGTACTTTCTTCGTAGCAGCTTGCGCTACGTAGAAACTGTGCGACGTACAGACCTCATGATCGCCCAGGTTAATCAAGTGTTAACATTTCTTTGCCGAAAGTACAAACGCCATCGGCGTTTCAACATACACCGAAATAGCCACATGTGCATACAATTGTATAACACGTAGTCACGGACGACATCGCAATCTGTGTTTCTCTCGTTACGTTCATCCACTACCCATGTAGAACCCAACAATCGCCATGTCGTAGGCTCGCACCGAACGGCCGTCATACGATCTTCTACTACGGGGTTGCCATCTTGCTGCTGTTGTCGCACACACGTATGCTCATGGCCCGCACAAACTCAATTTACAGGAACACACTGGTCTACATGGTATCTTTTTGCCGGATCCCAAACAATGCTAGATAGCCAGGTACCTGCAAAATGCTATGCACAACATAGATTCCCACATTGCGTGGAATCTGCGCAATTTCTTTAGATACCCTGCACCACTTTCATGTTGAACAAATTGGGACAAATGGCACAACTTTGTGTTAGTGGCGTCAGTACACTTTATGATTGGTTAGCACGTGAGCTGTCTTATCTATGTTGTTTTCATTTGACATGAGCTATCTACAGCTTTCTATGTGTCTGCCTACCACAGAGGGCACCTATGTAGGAGGTCCTTTGCAGATTCGGTTGCTCCTATTTGCAGCTTGTGCGTGGCCACTTTCAATGCTCTTTTCGTATGAAACAATTCTAGTGTACAAAAACGGAGAGGATATAACTTGAGCAGCAAGAACTGCCCCTTTAAGACAAGTAATGGACCACATTACTTTACCTAAGTATTCCGCAAGTGAATTTTGAAGGCAGCTCTTATGAAATAAGTCAGTCACATTCATTATCTTGATGAACAAAATTTTACATTTGCTCACAAGAAGCTAAAACACCTGAGAACTCACTGAATATACACATGCATAGGAAGCTGAAAAGTGCCTTAGAATGGGATGAAATTAAATATTCAGTATGGCTGTTATTGCAAGGCACATTGTATTGTGCTTCTGGTGAACTTATGTTACATAGAACATGCAACCTTTTAGAAGTAAACACACAGTGTCACTGATGTATTCATGGTGCGGCTTCAATGACACTGCCTTACCATCCAGTGATGTATGGCTTCTGCTTGAACTCTTCCATGCTCTTGTATTGCTCTTTGGTTAGGATGCAGCCACCAGGAAGGAATACTGCATGAAAAGAGGGACAAAAATTGAAACATTGAGCAGGCTCCACAGTGTACTTCGTTCGATCCCTAATTCTGAGCAATGTGAAGAAAGCAATTTCAGAGGCAATACAGGAATAGAACCAGCTTCCAGACAATGCTGCTACCATAACTCATAATGATAATTTTTTTCTCTTCCCTGTGATAATGTGGACACCGGTTATTGTGTTGTTTTTTTTTTCAATATGTATTTACTGTTTCATGTGTAATTTTGCATAAATTTCGTATACTGGCTATGAATGTTTGTCATCTGTGCTGCTTTATGTTCTATGCTACCTCCTTCGCCTATGTAATGCCTTGTGGTGATGTAGGTAAAGCGTAAATAACTAAATAAGTGAAGATCTCCAGAAATTGCACATCTGATACCGATGTCACACGGGCACTTTCAAACACAGTTGAGCCCAATAGGAATTTAATTTCTCAACACCAATTGCCTCCTTTGCACAAGTTACGAAAGGGAGCCAATCACGATCAAGAAATTCAATCCTGATCGGGCTGGATCACATTTGAAAGTGCTCCGTGTGACCACGATAGTATATTGTTGCATCTGTACCTGTAACTGTTTCCACAGTATTATGTCGAACATGTATATTGTGCGTTCAGCAACCAACCACTGGAGCTGCATTTACATTGCAAAAGATGGAACTAAAAGAAAATGTCAGTACGTATGTGTTTGAACATGTTTTAGTGATTCCGAATCTACATGCAGTGAAAACTCACAACTGTGGATCAGTGGCCCTGACGGTCTGTTGTTGAGGATGAAGTTGGGAGTTCAGTGCCTAGCCGTGGTGGGGGGACCACTATCTGGTGGGAGCAAAATGCACCCCCCCCCCCCCACCCCTGGTGCTTGTATTTAGGTGGATGATAAATGAGCCGAAGTTGTCAATATGAATCCAAAGCCATCTATTATGGTGTCTCTTATACATAGGCTACTGTGTTGTTTTAGAGACCCAGAACAAGTTCAAACAAGTTCACACTGTAAAAAAAAAAAAGCACCTTCCAAGGTACTGTTAAAAAATAAAGTAGGCTTCTCATCGCAGTTGATTGCCAGGTGTGGCATTTTGCTGTTGAGCTTATGTTGGTGTGGTCAATTCCCACCGTTGCAATTTTTACCTGAGGAGTGTCCACAATTTTATACCATTTAGTTGTGCTCGTATGCAGCATGGTAACTTGTTCAAATTAAGGAATGAGTTTTGTTGTATTTGTGTGTGTGCAAGGGTTTGTGTGAGCATACGTAAACACGTACATACAGTAGACTTCCAATAATGTGGCTCTGGTTATTTCGATCTCAACCGAAGGTCCTGGGACCTGCCGTGGTGGCTTAGGGGTGTTGCGTTGCTAAGCAAAGCGGTCGTGGGATCAAATCCCGGGCGCGGCGGCTGCGTTTCGATGGGGGTGAAATGCAAAGACGCCCGTGTCCTGTGCATTGGGGGCACGTTAACGATCTTCTGGTAGTGAAAAATTAATCCGGATTTCCCCCACTACGGCGTGCCTCATAATCAAATCGTGGTTTTGGCATGTAAAGGTTCTGCGTGGCGCCAATGCGTTTCTGTGGGCCCAAAATTACGTTATTTCAATCCCGAAATTGGCCTTCACTGCAAACTTGACTGGTCAGTAGCCTCACCCCAATATTGATGCCAATGGTGGCTGGGTATGTGCCAAATGTGTAGGTGCTGCTCTTCAGTGACATCAAAAGTACTACTTTATAATTTCTCCAGTGTGGAGAAGAATTAAAGCCACGTCATATATATTCGGATGATCTTGTCTGAACATATATATATTATGACACACACCACGCGCAGTCTTAGCGACGGCCCCACTTATAGCGCAGAGTGCCCAAAGGGAGAGAGAGAGAAACAACTTTATTGAAATTATGCCCAAAGGAAAGAGCAAGAGATGAGCCCTGCTACAGTACACCCTGCAGACATGACATGTTTCGGCAGTGGCAGTAGAGTGCATCACTACATTGCTTCGTTGCTAATTGCGTTAACTTTACCAGCCATCTTGAGATGGTTTCTGGCTTTAATAAACGAGAATAAGGAAAACCGAGGGGCTCAATTGTTGTTAATCACAACCATGTAATGCCGACAGACAATGAAGCCAAGGAAAGCATAGGAGATGTTAGCTGTGGCTGAAATTAAAATGTAGAAAATAATGAGGAAAAGGGGGGGGGGGAAACGAAAGTGGACGAAAAGATAACATGCCGCTGGTGGGTTCAAACCCACAACCTCCACGTTACGTGTGCGTTGCACGACCAGTTATACTACGGCAATGGCTATCAATCCGGCCACTATCTTGGGCTTTTACATGTACTAGATCTAGCCTTGCGAGTGTTAGCCAGTGCCACTCAAGGCTACGGCAGGTAGATGTGGAACAACCTGTTTGCCCGATAGTGTCACATAGTACGCAAACTTAGGAGCATGCACGTGGCTTGTTAACCCACTTATGCTACCTAATGGCATCAAGACTGCCAGATGCGAGCCACTCGCATTAAAATGCTCATTTTACATGCTAAAGGCAGTGGCAACAGTGTCACCTTACATGTTTTTGGCACTCCTGAGACTTGCATGCAAAGCAGGACGAAATGGCGAAGTGGTTAGGTGTAGGCTACTATTCCATTCATGATAGTTTCGGAGTCGTTCTAATAATATGGAATATTAAACATAGTGGACCACATGGAGGACGACATGTTGTATGTATACAGTAATAAAAAAAAAGAACCGTTTGAGATTGACAGTGATGGACATTAAGTGTCAATAAACTTACATTGTGTGAAGGTAGACTCTACAGGTTTCACCTTATTTGTGACTGCCAGAATCGGAAACCTGCCATGATATTTTTTTATATAAAATTTGGTGCACAATTAGTTTAAGTGCACATTGTTCTGTACTGCGAACCCACAAAAACTGGGTGCACATTTAATTTGGAGTCGTACTAAAATTTGGCTGAGGGTGCGTTAGAACTGGCCTCTTATTTTAATTCAGCCCACTGGATAATTAGGTCAACAATTTTGTCGGCCCCATCAATAGCAAATTAATGGAAGTGAACCGTATATAGTATCAGCCTTGTTATGATAGTGGGGCCACATTAAGATAGCATTATGTATTGTGCTTTTTGGGGCTTGTTTTGTTGGTCCAGCTGCCTTGCAAAGGGTTCGTCAACCGAGTCATGCTGTCCATAACAGCTTTTTAGCTGAGTGGACCTCTCCAGGAGCTGTTTTTTATGGTAAATAAAATAAAGCAAATTGAAGACAAGAATGACCATGCACCAAACTCCAGATGTTTGACCTGTAACTATAAATTACCCTTTAACCCTCCACTATGGCATCATCACCGTTTAGACTGAAGGTATTCGCTTTCACAAAGTAGGTGCTTACTGTGTAGTCAAGCTGTAGTGATGTTGAGTAAGTCTAAATCACTTATAACCACACGTCACGTCGTGGCTGGTCTCACACACTCTCAACAGACAATGAAGCCAGCAAGGGTTATTGTGGTTATGTGCTGTGTCATCATAAGTGTACTGCACTGCACTGCCACTGCAGATGCCTTCATTGAGGCAAGCATATGTAATCAGCGCAAAATGCTTATAGTAGCAGACACTGTTTTGCTGGTACTTACTCACTTTCTTATATCAGTTATATCACTACAAGGAACATTTGCACACACAATTGACTTATGAACTTTGGGCACAGAATTTGTTACGATGGTATAAAAGGAAGTGCTTGTCGATGGCCGAAGGGCTCACCTGTTTCACTGCCCAAGCTCTCCAGTTGTGATTGGCTGCCATCACCAGAGGGCAGTGCTGCAAGCAACGAAAATAATTGATCAGCGATGATCAGCATGCTTAAATCAACACCAAAAACAAATATCAAGTTAAGTTGTGTAATGCAAGTTACTATTCTACATTAGCGAAATACTCACTCTCACCACAAGAAAGGCTCAGTAATCCAGAATAAATGCAAGAATGAAATATTGGTGGCTACACCACGTTAAAATTTCCACAACAGCTTCCCATGACGTCATAGATCTGACAGTATTTGCTTGGGACAAGTTGCTTATCGATAAATAACAATCTTATTGCTGTCTAAAACATACAACACCACGTAGCAAGTTTTTAGAACTTTTTTTGTGCTAAAATGGTGTGAACGTGACTCACACCCCTGACACCACACTAACATGCCAGCGACCCGCCACAGTAGTTTAATGGTTGTGGTGCTGCGCTGCTAAGCTCGTGGTCGCTGGCTCGATCCCTGCCGCGGTGGCCGCAGTTCGATGGGGGCGAACTGCCCTAACGCTCGTGTACTTAGATTTATCTCCACACTAAAGAACCTCATTGTAGTCAAAATTAATTTCAAGCCCTCTACTAAGGCGTGCATCATAATCAGACCATGGTCTGATTATGATGCACGCCATAATAATAATAATATTATTATTATTTGTTCCTTGCAATCCAGTTGTTGCTTTGGGGTGTAAAATGCCACCAGTAAATAACAATAAGTTATAATTATTAAAGAAAATCACTAGGTGTCACTTTCGTGGTAGAGAAAGCTAGCTCTCGTGTGAAAGTGTTTAGTGGAAGATCAACGCGCTGTAATTCGTGAAGTATGCTTTCATCTAACCGGCTGTCGGCGTACAAGAGGGAGTGGCCATACTGTGTAGAAAGAAGTCCACAGTAACAGCTTTTCTGTTATGCCAACGCCATTGAAAGACTGACCAATGCTAGTTAAATGTTGTTTAATATGGGGATAGACCCTTTGCGGTGGCTTAGTGAATATGGTGTACTTCACTATGGCTTAGTGAGCAACCCGCCTGCAGCAGTGGCCCCGGTTCCGATGGAAAAGGAATCCAAAATACTCGTGCACTTTGAGTGTACATTTAAATACCCCTAGGCAGTTGAAACTTGAGCCGCACCACTGCGGTGGTTAAAATTAAATCCGGAGCCATGCCACTGCGATGAATCTCATGTCTGGCAGTTGCTTTTAATACGTTAATCGCCACAATTTATCTTTACTACTTGCTTTTTTCACGTTGTCCTTGCGAGGGTTAGTTGTTACGAAGGCCAAATGACCCTGTGCAATACAAGCAAAAGCACACTCACTGGTCCTTGCGTGCGGGTCGACGATGCACTCGCCCAGGCTGGGCTGTCCGGTAAGTGGGTCCCCGACGTCCTTGGTGACGCACACCATGCCCTCGGGGCACTGCAGCGGAGCTGCGGGCGCGTACACTGGCGCAGTGCTGCATACAATACCTGCACAAATGCGCGTGCACGTAGTACATTACTGGTAACTAGGTTCAGCCTTGCATTGTTCGTCATCTAGCTAGTTTTGCTCAGCACTGTGGAGGCTAAAGGCAGCCTCATCTAACGAATGGTGCGAACGCCTGCTGCGGTGTGTTCGCAGTTAAATTACAAGCGCACGACATAGCGTTGTCGTCTGCTCATCAAACGCTCACGAGGCATTTTCATTTTACACCCGCAAACCCATCGAAATGCAAATTGACTGTTATGTAATCGTTACCGGTGTTGCACTGTTACGATAATGCAGTAATGGTAGCAATTAAGAATAAACGGATCGCTTTAGAATTGCCCGTTGCTAGGAGCCAGGAGAATATATCCCGCCCTTAATGACGTCATGTTTCCATGGCGACGCGTTTCACTTAGGTACATTCCAAGACGAGTTGCAATGCACAGTGCTTAAATATGGACATATTTCCTCATCCACTCTAATTGGTCAACTTGAGATGGCATGAAGTGAAGTATAGCTATTGCTCTATTTATATATTGTAAACGGAGCGTGTACTATTCAATTATTTTTTTCTTAAGAAAGTAATGTAGCACTATTTTTTCAGACGAGGCCACAGAAAGACATGACAGGACGGGCACTGCTGACAGGACTGACAGACTGACAGCACCTAGCACCCGTCCTGTCATGTCTGTGTCCTCCTCTGAAAAAGTAGCGCTGGATTACTTTCTTAAAAAGAAAAAAATAATAATAATGCATCACCAACTAGCGCTATAACGTGTTTTGTTAAGTGTACTATTTAAGTTCCTCTAGAATTTGACAACAAACACAGCTCGGTCATGACCATATGAAAGAGAGAAGCTCACGGGCAACCAAGCATACGGAGAATATTTTTTATAATTTTTTTTGCATCTGATTAGGTTAGGTCAGTCGTCGTGTCATCGTAATTGTCATGCATGTCACAAACACGCTCGTGTATTTCTCGCCTGCTCTCTTTCTCCCCTGCTGGGGGCAAGAAGAGCTTGCAAGCACCATGCCCTACACGGACATGTTGCTCCATCTGTTAACATTTTGCAGGACCCCAAATGAATCTAGATAGCTAGTTACCTGAAAAATGCGAAATTCTTTGCGAAGCATTGACTCCCACAGTGGCTGCGTTTCTGTAGTTTTTTTTTTCTATATAGCATTAAGCCAACCGGATTCTGGTGACGCCATGCAAATGACATTAATTGGCTATACAAACATTGCTGGAGTTGGACAGCGATGTGTTTGCTACTACACTGTTAGGTTGTCGCCGACCTATAAGAGAGCTTTAATTTAAGGGATGCAAGTGGCTGCGTATGCAAGAACTAGGGGTCACGGCACTGCGCATGCGCAAAACCTGCGGCGCGGAACTCACGGACCGCTGGCGTTGAAAAGAGCACAGGCAACCCTGTCTCAGCGCCAAAAAATTACTATCAAGTGTGGTGCACTGTATCTGCCTTTCGAACGTTGCTATTGAAAATGACAAATTAAAATTCAGCGTACAAGAAGCTACAGCTTGAGTGATATGGTGAACAAACATTAGGAAGAAATCAGAAGCATTCTTTTTTTTGTAACTTGTTTGGGCAGCAACTAGCTTATGTAATGCGGTCCTGTAGAAAGGGTTGGGGGCCAGAGACCGCATTTTCTTTATGAAGTTTTGACTGGTTGCCCAGATGATCTAGTTTTTCTCTCGCAACGATGCCCGCAGATGTTCTCGTTTCATTCTTGTCTTGAGTGTCCGGATAATAGCTCTGGAATTTGGCTGAAGGTCTCTTGAGAAGGTCACCAACAGCGAGTGCTGAAAGCATTTCATGCCTAAAATCTCTGTTGTCTTCCGTGAGGCATGCGCTAAGTTCCCTCGCCATACGTGCGTCGAGCTGCCATGATATACTCCCAATAGCCATTCACTTCAACGGAAATACCATGTTAAACTTAACTTGACTCACAACAGGGACGTCATGAGCACATCAATTTTTTGATCGGTACAGATGGGACTACTACATTGTATTAATTCTAAATAACCCACAGTAGCTTAACCTACCAAGCGTCAAGAGCTAGGTTACATAATACCTAAAAATTTGTGATGCCATACTAACGTGTACCAGCGCCGGGGTTCTGGCACAAGATTAAAAAAAATGAAATAAACAAAAATAAAGTTTTGAAAGAATATAAACCTTATCAGTCTAAATACTGATTTAGTGGTTCTCTTTGGCGTCCCTGTAAATGTAACCTCGGCATTGCTCCAAGAGAGAATTAACTTTTATGAGGTCTGTTGGAAATGTATCCGACCCCCTTTTTTTTTTTTTTTTTTTTTTGCGTACACCTGATGGATATGAAACAAGCGCGCTTGCATCAGCTGACGTTGAACCTTCGTGTGCATGCACACATTTTTTTTTTTCGCCTCCTGATAGCGTCAGTCGCTAGGGACGCAGCGTCTGAGTGAGGTAGTGCGCAGCAAAGAAAACGACGGAGCGACTGGAGCAGTGTTACTGCATCAAATTTTGCCAGGAACTGGGTAACAGCCAAGTAGAAACCATTCGGAAGATTCAGACGGCTTTCGGTGACGATGCTATGAGCAGCACACAGATTAAGGAGTGGTACAACCGGTTTAAAGACGGCCGCACATCGGTGGAGAGCGAGCCACACTCCGGTCGGCCATCAACATGCCGAAATGACCAGGTCATTGCCGAAGTGAACGCTGTGGTGATGCGGGACCGTCGTGTGACTATCCGAGAAATTGCGGAAGAGGTGGGCATCAGCACCTTTTCTGCACATTCCATTATGACCGAAGATTTGGCCATGAAGAGAGTTGCGGTGAAACTTCGTGCCGAAGCTGCTCACGGTGGAGCAAAAGCAACTTCGTGTTGAAGTCTCACAGGACAATGCTGGATTCCACAAACAGTGACCCCGACTTCATGAACACCATAATCACTGGTGACGAGTCTTGGGTGTACGGGTACGACCCGGAAACCAAATCCCAGTCGTCACAGTGGAAGCATTCCACGTCAGCAAGACCAAAGAAGGCCCGCCAAGTGCACAGCAACGTCAAAGTGATGCTGATTCCTTTCTTTGACTCCCGCGGTGTGGTACACCACGAGTACACACCACAGGGTCAAACAATCACCAAAGAGTACTACAGGGATGTCCTTCGTCGCCTATGTGACGCTGTGCGGCGCAAAAGACCGGAGTTGTGGTCAACAGGAAATTGGCCACATCCATCACGACAATGCTCCAGCACATTCCTCGCACTTGATTCAGACTTTTTTGGCGAAAAACCAGACTCCTATAGTTCAACAGGCTTCTTACTCTCCTGGTATGGCCCCCTGCGACTTCTGGCTGTTTCCCAAAATCAAGAGGCCATTGAAAGGAGCGCGATTTCAGACGAGAGATGACATTATGGCTGCAACGACAGCCGAGCTAAACTTCATTCCGAAAGAGGGGCCTTCTCGGAATGCTTCCAACAATGGCAGCACCGCTGGGAGAAGTGTGTGGAGTCCCAAGGAGACTACTTTGAGGGTGATTAGGTTTCCAACGCTCCAGTTAAGCCAGTTTTTTTTTCTTCGGCCAAAGGTCCTGATACTTTTCTAACAGACCTCGTATACTGAGCAAGCGCAGTCTGCGCCCTTGGTGGGTGGCTTCCTTATTCCAGGCAGCCGTGGGCCATGGCCGTCTTCCGTGCTTATTCAATCAGGCTGCACTGTCTCTTCGGGTCCAGGTCTGATAGCTTGGCTCTTCGGTTAGTGTTTGGGTGTTGTCTACGGTGCCATGTGTTTCTCCACATCCCCATATTAGAGCACTGCACGGGCTTGGGCCAACTACCCGAAAACCCGGGCCAGGTAAAGTAGCCTTCACAGCAGGATCTGAACGGGCCCGGGCCTAAAGCTCCGGGTCGGGCCGTGCATGTTCTTGCGTGCGTGCATGCTCATGTTCCTGGGGGCGTTTCCATGCTTACGCTTTCGGTCGCGGATAAAAAAAGGCACAATTCTTTTATCGTCCACGAAGACCTGCTGCTTCAATTTCACTGCGATTTACTTGAGGAATTGAAAATGCATGCATCACTGTGTACGATGACCGTGCTGCACGGAACACTTTATATTGAATGCTATGTTTCGCCGGTTTCTCCACAATATAACCAAAGAATGAGTTCAATTAACAATATGATGAAATATAAGAGTCCATTTTATAATATCACAGCTAAGTGTGCGGGAGCTAAAACCTCTTTGAGACGCAGCCATATTACTCGGGTCACAAATGCAGAAGTCCCAACGAAACGCTCGCATCGGCACACCTCTTGGTACACTGAGCACTCCGCTGCGCCTTCCGTGCACTTTCTGCCATTCACCTTGCCTCCTCACGGCGCTGTTTCAACATCTCCCTCTGTGTGGCTCCGAAAGGGCGGTTACCATCACAACTGCCGTCATGTTTTTTTAAATGCGTTTCAGGTTTTCTCTCGGTTGGCGGCGGGTTCTTTGCTTTACAGAAAGTAAGTTAACCGCCATGGACAAGTGGACAAAGAAAGCGATTTGTCGTGTTTCTGACAAAGGTGTACAAGTATACCATTACGCATACAAAAAAAATGTGGAAGCACACAACATAGCCGCTTTCTAGAGTTTAACATTCTGTGGGCAAAAGCTCTGCATCAATACATTTTATTCAAAGCGCACCAGTGCTTGAAAGGGCTGCACTATACAGGCGCACCTGTTCTCTACACTCAACAGCAGCTAGACGCTCGGGAGAGGCCATTTCACTAGGGAACGAGAACAAGTTGCACGCGCACTTTCCGATGTGTTCACAGCCACTTCGACCCTGCACTTTAGTACCTGCAAACCCACAGTTCACGAGATTCCGGGTCTACAACCGCATAACGGAAGAAGAGTCCGTCAACAGGCGCATCGTGACGAACTGACAGGTAGCTGGGCCACAAGCAGGATTACGTGACGGCACAGCAGTGGCGCCGGGGGCCAGTAATAAGTGAAAAGAGGGCAAAAATGCGTTCAGTTCCGTTTCTTGTTCACTTTTGCGTCGGAGCTTGTGGCGCAGCAACTGCTGCAGCGGCAGCGCTGGTGGGAGCCGCGGCAGCGGCTTCTGTGGCCGGCTGCTGTAGCAGTCTCATGCGTTTCCGAGTGTAATGCTGCCAATGCAGGAGCTGTTGGTCCTCGATGAACTTTGCGCATTGTGCGTTGGATATCTCGCGTCGGAAGTGTTCATATTGGAGCAACTCTAGGAAGTAAAGGCACATCGGGTACTTGAGGTACCTGGAGTATTCCGGCTTCTTCCAGTACTGCAGATAGTTCAGGTAATTCACAAACGTCTTCTGCTTGAGGTAACCTCGTTGTGCAAGGAAGTTCAGGTAGTTCGGGTTTGCCAGGCACTGAACAAACTCTAGTTCAATCTGGAAGCGCAGCTTTTGCTGTTCGTCCGTCTCTTTCACGTTCATTTTCTTGCCCCGCTGTGAGCACTTCGCACTTAACGGTCAGAGATAGAAGCACGAAGGAACAGCGCAATAGTAGTATTCTGATTCTGGAACGTCCGCGCGCCTCTCCAGTCCAGTCGTGATGAAGCAGACGTCGGATGAAGCACAGAATAAAGTCTTTTGTATATAAAGAACCAACTATGAAGCGCGGCTGCTAGCGCGGCTCCATCCGGCACCATCAGAGGCAGTGTTGCCAGATGACCACAACAAGAATTCGTCAAATGATTTCAATATGTAACCCAAAAATAGCCAGACCAAACTTTTTCGTGGCCGAAAAGTAGCCAAAAACATAGCCAAAACCACGATGTAAGAAGAACAGGCATGGATGACTGTAAAGGAAGGAAGAAGTTGTGCTCCGACGACGCGGCGGCCGCTGGTATGAAACGCGTCTCATGTGGTGTTTCACGTCTGCACCGCTGCGCGGCAGCACACGTTAGGAGGATGCAAAAGCGGGAAATTCGAACGGGTAATAATTGTAACTGTACGTAAAGCGCATTAAAAAAAAAAATCATAATACAAAAGTATGTTTTTAAACTGTTTCTGTCTTCCACTATAATCATCGTCGTTCTTTGTAAGCGCTTAAAAATTCAGACAAACAGTTAACAGTCTGAATCTCAAGAGGGGGAAGGGAGGTCTGCATCTCGAGCTGCGACGTTGGACGTTGTACGGATTGTGCGAAAGAAGTGATTCGCGCCAAACTGCAACAGCGGGTCTTGCATGTACAAAGACAGAGTTTCCATGCTCAGTGAAAAGAGCCGCCTGCATGGTTCGTAAGATGCTTTCGAACGTGCAGACCAAGTCCTGCGACCAGGGGAGTACGGGTGCGAGAAACACAACCGACGTACGTCACAAGTTCATGGACAGCAGTGCACAATAAATTTGTTCTAGTCAGCACGTCCAGAAGTTCAAATTTGATCAATCTGGCTAAGCTCGTGTAAAACTATGCTATTAGATAGACCACATGGGTACGTAAGTTCCTTCTGCACATCGATTGACATGTTTTTTTTTTTTTTTTTTTTTCCAAGTTGCATTGATCTCTATTCTTTTTCCCGTCGTGAATGTTTAATGACTGTGAGTGCGGTACTTAGAGAAGTACTATATGCTTTTGTTTGGAAAAGGCAGCAAAGTACCTCGGCAATTAAAAATCCTATTTTAAGATTTTGTACCATAAAGACAGTGGCTTAAAGTTTGTCGCTAAAAACAGTATAGCAGGCACTTTAAAAAACACAGGCAGCAAAGCATGCTTCCAGCATGGTGGTGGCCCCCCGGCGCCCCAGATTATGATAATGATGATGATTTACTGGCTTCCCCTTTGAAACGGGGCGGTGACAATTAGTCCCTAGTATGCGTGATTTAATCAGGTATGCTACACATGTTTTTTATCTAGCATTTTTGTATACATTTTATTAATTTTTTCCCTCAATATCTATCTTGTACTTGTATACCTATGACTAAGAGATCAAATCAGGTCGAATCTCTTCCCTGCTTTTTTCGACCAATACTCTAAACGTCTCTTGCTTTTCTCGACTGCTGACCGGTTGATGCTTCCGTTTACTTTAAACCCTAGCGCTTCTGGAAGGTGTATGTTACCTACTGTTCTCACTGGGTGAATCCCGTCGCATCCCATTATGATGTACTGAGTGCTCTCCGGATCTTTACTGCAGCATACACATGCCTCATCTAGTTCCGAATATTTACTCCGGTATGTTTTGGTCCTTAGGCAACCAGCTCAAGTCTCAAATAGCAGGGCACTGCCCTTTGTGTTATCGTACAGATTTTTCCCTTCTAATTTCGTTCTTCTCATTCTTGTAAATCTCCATGGTCCTTTTTGTTTCCATTCTTTGCATCCAATTCACTGTCTCTATTTCTCTCACTTTCTTTCTGATGACTCCTGGTTGTCAGTTTGGATTATCCTGTAGTTGATTGCCAACTTTCTTGACCTCTTCCTCCATATTCTGTGTCCACGCTTTTCAGATACAGATACTCGTGCACTTTAGCCGCCCATTTATTTTTATCCATGTTCCCGGGTATTTCTTGAAAACTAATTTTGCTCTGTGCTGACTTCAAAAGAGGCCCAACTCATGTCACCTGGCACTGCCTCATGTGTGGTTTTACCGTGGGGTCCCAAAGCCAACGGCCTATCGATCTTTGGTTAACTTCCAACCCCGACAAGATACCCGATTTTAAGCTTGATGATGATGATGAAAATGTATTTATTGTAGGATGGCTCGAAGGCCTATTAATTTTTTAAGCATAGAATGACATTTGCGAACGTTAGCGCTGGCACCATTACTCCTTTCCAGATTCCACGCACCACCTCATACTTATTGTGGCCCCACAGCCCCTTCAGCCCCCTAAAGAGCCCCTTAGTTGCGTGCGCCCCCTAGCGGCGGCCCAACATTAGCCGCGCACTTCCGTCGGAACACTTGGTCTTCACCGTGGCCAAAACGTTTGATGATGTCCTGCAGGTGTCTTATAGTTGGTGTCCAAATGTTACCGCATATTTCCGGCTTCAAATTACTTCTGCCGTATGCAACCAGCGAAACACTGGCATCAAGATCTGCGTAAAGAATTCTTTAGTGAGAGCTGCCACTCAGACGCGGATTTGGACACCACTTATTGTCACAGTGAGCCGAAAGATTTCTTTTCCGATTTACTCATGTCGTTGGTGGTATTTACTGAGCCACGATCTGAGCTAACTTAGTTCACGCCTCGCTTTACCCGAGGCATTCTTTTATAAGAGTCGAGCAAAATATTGCCAGCTCCAACCCAGGACATGCGCAATGCAAAGAGTGCAAGGCCTTTCTAAGCTTTGACACCAGTAAGACGGAAACGTCTCACCATGAACAGGCGCAAGCGTAAATCAACGGGAGGATCTGCTGACTTCAAAAGAGGCCCAACTCATGTCATCTGGCACTGCCTCATGTGTGGTCCACGTACCTGGACAGAACCAAAATTGCCGCGCGACTTGCCACTCGAGGCACCTTGCGTGTATTCGCGGGCTTCTTTCACGCTCGGAAAAAGAACACTTTTATGCAGCACGTATTGAGCAACAGAAAGCTGTATCGGGAGTTTTTCGTGTTGCTCTACAATTTTCTCATTGACACCTTTCATCTAATTATAATATTTGAGATGTTTGTTAATTAACCAATACTAATTATCTAATTAGGTGGAATGCAAAAATAATCCGAGTATCTCCAAGCGACGGCCAACAACATTACCTTGGTTCTGTCCAGCTACGCGTGGCATTTGCATATCTTTAAATCTTGGTGCGTGATAGATGGGACACCCCGTATAAGCCACGGAAAGCAGTCACAAGTATGCGACTCACCCGTGAAGTGCTTCGACGTCTTCGTGCCGTTGATCGGGCGAGCTTCTTTCGCCCAGTCGATAACTGAAAAGGAGCAGGGAAAACAAATTAACCACCCATGCACCCCGCATAGATGGTAAACCAGCGAAGCTGAAATGTGCGGACCCGGTATGAACCACGCGTGACTTCTTTCTTTCTTTCTTTCTTTCTTTCTTTCTTTCTTTC
This sequence comes from Dermacentor silvarum, assembly GCF_013339745.2. NCBI lineage: Eukaryota > Metazoa > Arthropoda > Arachnida > Ixodida > Ixodidae > Dermacentor > Dermacentor silvarum. The sequence continues at coordinate 187,733,498 of NC_051156.1, read as the reverse complement.
TTTCTTTCTTTCTTTCTTTCTTCTTTCTTTCTTGTCCATGCCTCATACCCGCATATCCCTGGCGCATACCCGCATATCCAATGCGGGTATGCGCCACACGTGATTTTATTATCATTAATCGTGACGTAACTGACGAGCATGTGATGTTATTGATGTCATGACCTATCAGTCATGGTAGTCATACAATCGTACCCTTCCTTGCCAATTTTGGTATATACCAAGTGAACGAGACGCGAGCTTTCGCCGCCGAAAGTTGTTCTACGCGTCGTTTTGTCCGCGGACGCGATCCGCCAGAGCCTAGCCATATACAGCATCGCGATACCTTGCGCGGAGCTGTACGAAAACTTCGACATATAATCGTCGCACAAAGTAGACCAGCGCCTGTTGAAATAAATTTTGCAGCCGCCTCTTTCCTTTCTGTCAGCGCGGGTACTTATTGCAGCGCGTTGCTACACGCCGCCGCTAAATTGACTTCATAATAATCCCTGTCGAGTTACTATAGAAAGGGCGGATCTCTTATACGTATGGGAGCAAGATGCGCAGTATAATGAAGTAAGTGGTTTTACAATTAAGGAGTCGTGGCAACTATTCGAAATAACCCGTGTTTACTGATTGCGCGCATTCGCACAGCCTGCAAGCTTATCTACCTGTCTGCAGGTGTAGAACTTTACGTCAAGATATGTAAGCGGTTCTTTGAGATACTAAGCCTAATAAATAAGCCGGTGTGACCTAATGACCCTCCAATCGCCTTTCCCATCTCCCCGCCTTCTTTATTCCTAAATCGCGTGCTTTCGCAAAAGCATATGGTTGCCGATAGCTCATTCGTACGATAAAAGGGGAAACAAACAAACAAAAAGAAAAAAAAAGCTACGAAAAGAAAAGCTTGCTGGCTGAAGTCCCTGCATTTATGAATACGTAGCTATCTAAGGTATATGTGCCTTCCATATCTTGAATCGTCCGTGCTTACATGAATGCGATTCGCTTGAAATATACAATGCTATAGTCGGATACAACTTAAGTCTGCAGCGAAGCCCCGCCCACGCCCTCATAACCGCCAGCCACTGTTCCTCCGCGAGGCTGCTAATAGTTCGTACTTCAAGCTTTCCCTGCTACCTACATAACGCGGTAACCACAAAAATAAAATTATAAGCGCGTAATTTTATACGTTTTCACTCGTCTATCATAGTGGAACGTACAAGTACGACAAGTACAGTCGTATCAAGTACGACGCCATGTTGAAAAGGTCGCATGACGACGATTTTGTTTGCTTCTATGATTGGCTGGCGGAGTAACACAACCCCGTGCGATCCCTGTGCCTTTGTTGCCAACTGCTGTTTTTTTTTTTTTTTTTTTTAGTTGTGTCCTACTATATGGGCTCTCATCATTCATGTCCCATTCATCCCCTGCTGCGGACACCGTAACTGCCTCGCTTATTACTGCGGACAACTGAACTACTCTTCCGAGCAGCAATACAGGAAATGTACATGTGCCTGGTGGTTCTTTTCTCTTCCTTATATGAATCGATTAGCGAGGACTATAGTCGATTCATATCCGAAATTTCGAATATTTGCTCATCAATAGCTTTTTTTTTTTAATTCTCCTTTCCGGAGCCTATTACATGTTGGTGGAGTGGTCCAGATCGAGATCCTTTCTGGTGCACTGTACCAGAAGGCTCCACCGTGTCCGCTGTAAGTTATCTGGGGGATCGAACCATTCTTTCTGGCTCTGGGCGTCGGATTTGGAGGCCAGAAAACACGTCCTGTAGCCAGGTGGGGCTAGAATTTGTGAAGTGCAATATGTGCCATAAGGTAATTAGTTAAAAACTTAATTATTAATTTTTGTTAATTAGTCGTTTATGCGTTGCAATTTATTGTGCAAGTATAATGTCCGCCTCTTCGAGTAGACCAGCTTATGAACTAGATTCGTGCTATCTGCCACAGGAAACTTTTTTTTAAATTGTGAAAGTGTTCGCTGAAACACAATTAAGTATACATAATGTGGGTCGTGGGAAGAGAGGACGTTGGTGCTCTCCGCATATCAGCCTGGGCCTCCGCTCTGTTGTCAAACACGTAGCATATTGGAGAGGGAATAGCTAAGGATGCCTCTTCGCAAAGGCTTTGCTGTCCAGCGAGTCAATGAATCGAGAGGATCTTGACGGAAGCGATGGACACTATATAGGGAAAAAGTTTCCAGGTTTACTAAAAAAAAAAAAAAAAAAAAATCAGGTTTGCTAAGGATTTGAAAGCGCTTGAAATGGAAAGGCGCATACGTGCCTCCACCGAAACCTCCGCTGTAAACTCACTCAAGATGTTGTGCTAATTCGCAGTTTACGAACGCACAGCCCTTTCCACGGTGTCATTTGGGCGTCAAAACAAAGGCTTTATACAGACTGTTGCAAACTTGTACGCAAAAGGCAGGGGGCTTCAGCCTTCTTAGTGCTTTCGAGGCCTTCAAGCGCGCAAGAACAGTCAAACACTGAACATGGCGTGTGAGAAAGGCCGCACGAGATGTGATGTTTAGATTATACATAGCCCCACGCCGTTCGATTGCCTTTTTCTCAGTTTGTGTTTCTGCCCTCGCGTCTTCCGGAAAAGGCGTCGCGTTTCGCGTGACGCGCCCGATTGCAACGTTCTTTCTTATTCGTTCTACACGCCCCCCCTCTCCCCTCTACCTCTTGTCTTCCAATGCCTCCCAGTGTCCGTGTGCACGTGTCGATTCCGCTAGAGGCACTTCGCATCGCGCTCTCCGAGAGAGCTTCGCAACAACAGCCGCGCGGGTCTGCAGCAGCTGCCAAGTTGCTGATAACAGCTTTGAGCCTACTCAACCCCCTCCGGCGGTGTCTCTTCGGGAAACAGCGAGAAAAAAAAAACTTAAACAAGTAACGAGCAAAGGAACGAGCTATATAGTTGCATGCATACGCCGCCGCTCCCTCGGAAGGATGGGTGCGGGGACCTCAGGACGATGACACGCCCCCTTCCCATCTCTGTCTATTTATCTTTCTCTCCACCCGTACCACACTATACTGTACGGTAACCTCGCACTCGCGTATGTGTCGCTAATTGCGCGCGTCGCCGCACTTAATTGCGCACCGCCGCGGTGCACGCACGGCTCCATGCGAGCAAGGCGTGTCGAAGCGCGCGAGGACACCGCGGCGAAGACCACATGTGCGCAACACCATCTACCCGTGCCACGGGTACCGGTAGATGGCGTTGGAAGGTGGCAGATGGCCCGGCGTGCCTCGTCGTCGGCGTCGTCGGCGACGACGTGAACCGAGCCCCCTACCCCTTCTCGAAATAGTGGGCCATATTTCGCTACCGCGAAAGCCTTTATCTGTCGCGACAGCGCCTCTCGCCTACCACAGAGGAAGGAGGAAAAAAGATAAGAAGGGAGCGTCACGTGACGACGTTGAAGCCTTGTAATAGGGGGGGGGGGGGGGGGAAATGTAAACGAAAGGCTGGTGGGAAATATAGGTATTCACCATGTGATAGGCAAGCGGTAATTTCTAGTCGCCGAGAGTATGGGAAAGAGTGGATAGGAAAACGGTTGGCGAAGGCCGATCGCGACGAGGGCATCCCTAAACGCTACCACGAACCTATAGCAATGTCTTGACAGTTCTGACAATAGGTTTTCTTTCCCAGGAATCAACGCGCACATAGGCCCCGGAGTAGAGTCACTCTATAGCCGGAGGACAGGAGGGCCGGCGTCAGAGGAGGTTGCCTTGCCGAGGCTAGCTGACTAAGAGTGAACACGTGAGCGCGCAGCTGCGTGTGCTTACCTGGTGGCGGCGCCAGCTTGGGCAGGCAGGTGAACACGCACCCGTTGAAGCAGCACCGGTGGCTGTTCCAGCGGCAGTCGTCGTCGCTTGAGCAGGGGTGGGCCCGGCACCGGGTGCGGGGCACGGGCACGCGAGGGGCCGGGCAGTCCGCTGTGTCCGGGTTCAGAGCCAGCAGGTCGGTCAGCAGCTTGGACAGCTCCGACTGCGGCAAATCCCAGATCGCCATGATCGTCATTACATCATCGTCGACTACAAATACACAAGCTTTTTCTCCGTGGAGGAAGGAAAGATCTGGGAGGGAGCATTGCACACCACGACTGAAGCCTTACGAGTCGGCCCAGCCGGTGATCGCCACGCCAGAGCGTGCGGTAGGTTTTAGTGCTTCCGCTCTGCAGGCAAAGTCACGACAGGGCAACCCGAACAAGTGCGCATCGATTAAAAGCTACCCGGAACCAAACATTCTCGGTCAATAGGCCGAGTTTCAGAGGTCGCGTGTTGGGCCGGTACTGCGAAGGAAAAAGCGAAGAGAATGGTTTCGCGGAGAGTTGGCTTGCCAAGGCTCTAGATGCGTGACGTAATGCCCACTCCTATAGCTTACTTCCTCCGTGTATCCGCTACGGAGCTAATATGCCATTCTCACAAACGCCGTGTGGTGCAGTGAGTCAGTATCCGATCCTGTCGGCTAACCCGTGACGAGAGCTGGCTTGCATGTTCCAGAGAAATGATGAGGGCTCACCCACTGAGCCCTATTAGCCCTTCCGTGACGCTTCCATTCAGAAGCAGCGTGTTGGACTGGGGCTATATAGTTGGACCCGGGGCTTTCCATCTTTCCGTCTTTAGTCTGCTGTTGCGCTGTACATATTACACTTCCGTTAATTCGACCCTTGCGGGACCGCAAGTTTTGGTCGAATTATCCGAAAGGTCGAGTTAACCATGATCAAATTAACGGGAGCCAACTGTATCGTGGCTTCCATTCAGTCGGCGTCGCGTGATCATGAGACGGCCTTCTGGTTGGTCGACGCGACCCATAGCCTCCACTGCACTGCGTGGAGTGGATGAGATGGAGCATATTCACACACCAGTCGCCTTTATGTGTATGGAAGCTGCCAGCAATCTCATCTGTAATGCACCTCATCCAATAAGCAAAAATAATAATAAACTCATTATAATTCATGCGCGCGCTGTAATCTGCTTGTCGTTATGCTCGCAGTTTTCTGACGCATCGACGAGAAACAGTAATCAGCCCACTAGCTGTTAAGGTGCTACACTGTTATAAGCGATAACAGTGTAGTTCTAGTTAACATTGTAGTTAAGGTGTGTTATAGTTAACGAGAAAAGTGCCATTCCGTCAAGATTATAAGCGTAGGATTGTTACAGTAGCAGTGAGAATCCGCCTACTTGAATGTCTCAGCCGCTCGTGCTCACGCCATGCTCCCATATTAGCGCGTCCCATTGAGTAAAAAAAAAAAAAAAAACCGCATACATTTTTGCTCATTGTGTTATAAGTGAAAGGTGAGGCAAAGAGAAAGTTTGTTGCCCCATTAATTTACTGTAAATAGATTGCAGAGCCCCCTACAGTCCATTCACAACAAATCTGAAAACGCTCAAATATTAAGGTTCGGGTTGAAGCCTCGGAAGTGAGCTTTTCAGAAGTACTAGACTGAAATGAAACTCGAAGGTGTGCATCGCTTATTGCGTGCCGATTGCATACTGGAACCTACTGCGGACACTGATTCGTTCAGGTCAAATCGATGCGCATATACAGGGAGGGTGCCCGGGAATTCAGCGCCTTTTTTTTTTTTTTTTACTTTTTTATAACACCGAAAAATACGCGCACCCATCTTAGTCAAAACAAATCTGTACCGTGGACGAAAGGAACCGACAGTATTTTCTCGGTAACAATTTCAAGTATATACCGACAGTATTCGCCATAGCAAAATGCAGCGTTGAAGAATACCGGGAAGCCTCTGCGCGGGCGGTTATAAATAACTTGGGCAGGATCTTGATAACATGCGAAATAAACAAATGAGATATACATATACATACAGGAGCCACCAAGACAGGTTTCCTCACGTGCTAGTTAGGGTTAGTAAAAGGAGAAGGAGCGAGGTAAGGTTAAACTGTGAAGGTGACGAACAAACAAAATTATAGCACTTACAATCCGAGCGTAAACACCAACCTAAATAACCCAACAGCAAACGAATATATTGTGGAAATGAAACCGAGGGATCAAGTTCGGCAAAGCGTCAAGAGATATAAGCGTGACATGCACGTGTGTGTATATATATGGCTGTCTTGAGAGTGGTGTTTGCGTGTCTGCTGTCGGGAGTTATGTAAATGTTTTCGGGTTCGCGAAGCTGTTATCAACCTGGTATACTCTCGAGCAAAGCTCTGGACGCTCCCCACCGAATCCCTTTCCGCGCCGTGTCCACTCCAGCGCGCGCCTCCTTCCTAATTCTTCTTTTCATCTTTCTGTATACACACACTTCGTGGAAACGCCGATATCTGTGAGCGCTTGAAGAGAAGCGATTGACATCGCTCGCGACAAAATACGAACATATATATGCGCGACCGCTAAAGAGGGAGAACGACTTCGAGCACCATATCGGCGATTGAAACAGGCCGGACCGGGTCGCGGCATCGCCCTGTCCCCGTAAATTGGTGCAACGTTATTTATGGATGCCGCAGCTGGGCCTCTGCTTTATAAGAGCTAACTGCAGCGAATTTTTCCATCGTGTGAGAAATATTCTTGGTGACACATGCAGCTATGTACCGAAAAGGCTCTGTGCAAAATTTTGTGTGCGTGATGCGAACGTGTGCGTCAGGAAAAACTCGCGAAGCATTCCGTACCGAATCTGGGAAAAAAAAATGTGCCAACGTTGCAGCTCGTCGGAATTGACGCAGAACCCAGACTTGGTCTTACCCGAACTGACGTAGTCTGCCTCTCGCTTTACATGCATAGTGCATCCGGCGTGCGGCAGCGTTTCCAACACGCTTTCATCCGGCCATGCATTTAAGCGCGCGTCGCGCATTCCTGGGATTGACGTCACATCGCGTGCGCACACGACACGCCGCTAGGGGTGCCTGTCGTCTGCTAGGAGGTCGTCTGCGCGCTCTTAGAGATCTGCCTGCGTGGTTAACTATACTAGCTTCGCCATACTTCCCCGGCATGTACTATCCGTTCTTATTAAAGTGTCTTCAAGAAAGTGGCATTTACCATGACTGCGCACAGGAATGGTTCACATCTTCCCGCACTTTTGGCTGTGACATTAATTAATTGATTAATTAATTAATTATGTGGGGGTTTACGTGCCAAAACCACGATCTGATTATGAGGCACGCCGTAGTGGGGGACTCCGGAAAATTGGACCACTTGGGGTTCTTTAACGTGCACCTAAATCTAAGTACACGGGTGTTTTCGCATATTAGCGGGTGGTCGCAAAATCTCATTCTAACTCCACATAGAAAAAACACGGTGAGTGGGAAGCAGAAAGTGGGTTAGGGGTGGGAGGTATCCTTTTCTGCGGTTCTGGCGTGCACAGTTAAGAGTGGCAAAAGGTTGTCGTGAATTATCTGTAAGTCCGCGGAAGGCATTAAGATCGAAGTCGCGTTTCTTTCGCAACATGTATGGTAGCACTTGACAGCGTAGCTGAGCGACATTTGACGCGGAGATCGCCCTGCAGTTTCTCGGTATGCGTTTCCAAGATGAGATGGGGTGAAGGAGGGAGAAGGCAAGGCCGCCGGGTTCATTTCGACAGACACATCTTCGAACCGCCGCGGCCTATCGACACTCGAAATGACGATGGAAATCACGTCGGTGCTCTTCCATCGCGCCGCAATCCTTTCACCCGCCCCCCTCTGTCAGCCCTTCCTGTATATCGCCACTCGTCAACTTGTCGTTTCCTACGCGCTCACGGTGGTATCCACTCGAGTGTTGTTGTCGTTTTATACACGGAGGCCGTGTGAATTTGCGAATCCGTCCAGCTAATACAAGGCGCTCCCAACACGCGGAGCTCGTGCCACGTATACTGCGAGCGCTCGTTGATTGATTGGTCGATCGACTGGGTGAGTTGATTGACAGCCTTTATCAGCGTTCTCGAATGCGATCGCGGCGCCCTGGCGGCCTGCGGGGAGGCGACGGGGCTAACAAATAAGCACGCGATAAAGTGGCTGCCGATCCTCGACGAGAACTTGCTCAGCCTTTCACGGGGAGTTCTCACGGCGAACTTTTCCCAGCGTATGCGTGTCTTCCGTGGATGTCTTCCGAGAAACTGGGGAGAACGTTGTATGCACAGAGCGTCGAGGAGCTTCGCTAGTTTCCAACAAAAATCACTAGGGTAAACTCCGGCGCTGCGATCGCTCACATAATAGCGTGGGTAGAGTTTGTACAAATTGTAGGCCGCTCTATACCATTGGAATGATGGCTAGCGCATGGTTGTTTGTCTGATACCCGTCCTTGCGACGTCAATTACTACACTTTTATCTTCCGAAATTTCCGCGCAATAATCTTTTTTTCTTCTGAATGCATGTTTGCAATATATTTAGCGCGCGCGCACGACCATTGTAAATTGTCGTATTTACAATGTAGATATCTTGTTTAAGACGATCAATTTGCGATTTCACAACGCCTTTTGAAGCCGCAGAAGGACGGAAGTTTAGGAAAATGCGCGTTAATTACTACCCTTTGACATCATTATCACGCTGGTGATATGCCACACTTGCAGCCCCCGTGGACACTATAGTACCATAGTTATCTCTATAGTGTTGTAGGCGTGTGAATGCGCCTATATAAGGGACAAGGACGAGAGAAAGGACAAGACACATATCTTGTCCTTTCAGACACGCGGAGAAGTCACGCTTTCATCATTGCCTCTTAGATGCATTGACACGCCTGCAATGCTGAACCAACTCGCCCAAGTATAGGTGTGTGTCTACCTCTAGTAATTTTTTGTCGGAAACTATGGTATATGACACCACACGACGAAAATAGATATGGCCGTGCGGTTGATGACAACTGCACGCGAGAGCAGTGCATGGAGCGATGCGATTCCAGCGCACGTGTTTGAAGAAGTCCAGGTGGTCAGAATTGTTAATTTCTGAGCCCTCTTATAGTATTCGCGGCCTCAAGGTATTATACCGATTGCGCTTTGGTACGCAGAACCACGAGCGCCAATCAACGAACGAGTCAAAACACACCGGCCCGCAAGCACTCACGCACACACTGATAACGAACGAACGAACGAACGAACGAACGAACGAACGAACGAACGAACGAACGAACGAACGAACGAACGAACGAACGAACGAACGAACGAACGAACGAACGAACGAACGAACACAATCACGGAGCACGAATCAGTGAAGGAACCCGTACTTTCGCCGCAATTATAGAAAATCAGAAGACGTGAAAAGGAGAACGGAGGTGGCGGTCGACCGATGGGTTGGAGAAAACGTCTGCATGTCGAAATGGCGGGGAAGGCTCGCTCATCAATGGTATATAGTTGAACCGTAAAAACGGGCTTCGAGGAGTTGGCTGGAAAAAAAGAAAAGAAGTAAAAACGCGAGGGGAAAAAAAGAAAGAAGAAAAAAAAAAAAAAACATGTCCTCCGTCTGCGCGACGGCCTTTTCAGAAGCCCAAAGAAGAAGCTCTCTGCTCCTTTAAGGAGCAGCAAACACCATCGGGTCTGCTTCGAGCCGCGTGGGACGCGGAGGGACACGGCGACGAGAGAAGTGTCACGGGCGCGCCGCTTCCAGTTTTTGCCTCGTGATAAAGCTGTCGCGTCTGTCGCGCGCACGCTTGAGATATAGATGTATCTGCGGTTTGACAGAAAGGAAAGGGTGAAACAGAGAGAGAGTTAAACACAAGAAAAAAAAAATAAACACAAGGACGTAAGACGGGTGGCAAGGAAGGAGGCGAGCGAAGAGTACTCTGCAGGGCCTGTAGGATTGGAACGGGAGCAAGGCGGCTGGTGGGTGGGCGCTGCATGCAGCGTGTTGCTGCGGTTTCGTTCCGCGTGTTTGTTTATACTCTGTTCGTTCGGGACAGGAGGGACGCCGTGGCCGCGTTTTAGGCTTCGAGGGCTCCTTCCGACCAGTGTCGTCAATCAGCGCGACACACTTTCAGTTGCGCGGTCAATGTGTAGCCGCGTCCTGGACCGTGTCTATATATGTATGCATCTATGCCTGTATGTAACTGTGTCCTGTACGTATATCCTTGTCTATGTTTGTATCTTTGCCTATATAGCTGGTGTTGTCCTAGTCTATATCTGTATGCCGGGTGTCCCAACTATCATACACCAAGATTTTTAAAATATGCAAATGCCACGTATCCAGAAAGAACCAAGGTAATGTTGTTTGCCGTCGCTCGGAGATACTGAGATCATTTTTTCCGTTCCGCCTAATTACATAATTAGTCTTAACTAATTAATCAACCTCTCAAATATTTTATAATCAGATGAAAGGTGTCGATGAGAAAATTGTAGAGCAATATGAAAAACTCCCGATACAGGTTTCTGTTGCTCAATTCCGCGCTACATAGAAGTTTTTCCGAGCATGAAAGAAGCCCGCGAATACACGCAATATGCCTCGAACGTCCAGTCGCGCGGCAATCTTGAGCTTGCCTATTCCCGCTGTTCTATGGACAAATTGTTCGACGGCGATACGGCGCGAAGCGCTTCCATCATTAATTGTTACACGAAATGAACCTACATGGAAAATTTAACGCAGCAGCAGATCTATAATGTGCCCTACATCTATGTCTATAGTGGTGTATGCTATAGCCTGTGCTTTAATCACGATTATATGTGTCTTATCAGTGCTCTATAGTTGACGTGTGCAATAATACAGTAATCCTCCTCTGTTTTGTTCTGACTTGTGATATAAAGGACTTTCAGTACGCGAATATAGCAGCCAATAACGGCTGCTTCTCTGCCTAAACTGGGCAATCGGCCGTTGACTTTTATATAAAGGACGCCTTGCTGGAACCTTGGCCGGACATTACTGCAGAGCCGCGGTCGGGCATGACTTGCAATTCAGGCGCAGCGCGGGTTCCGACTCGCGGCCGTGATAGACCCGCCTGTCTGAAGAACAGCTACTGCCCGTCCTTCAAAGATGAAAGGCTTCCCCCGTCATCATCGATCTAAGCCAGCTGGATAGAAGACCTTTAGCACGATTTCGAGACCATGGTCTCGCACATCACAGCTGAAGGTCACAAGAGCGCGCTGCTGCGAAGGCGACCGGACTGAGCGACTCCCCGTGACCCAGCGCTGAGGATTCCATTACGACGGCCAGACTCGATCCAGTGCATAGCCACGGCATAGCACGTCATAGATTGCGCATCTTAAATTGCCGATATAATAAACAAAGAATGCGTAACTAACTTTGCATTCAAGGCTAGAGATGTAAGGGCCCGGAAAAAAAAACGGAAAGAATAGGGGGGGGGGGGGGGGGGGACATTAAAATTTTCCCACACACATGCAGTTATACTTCTCATTCTCTGCTGTACAACATACAATTATAGAAATGACTACGGTGACCAAATAAAAAAAAAAAGAGTTTTTACATTATATACTGTATATATATGTACACGGTGTTTCATGCTAGCTGCACCAAATTTTAAAACTTGCCTGTGGCAGATAGCACAATTATAATCCTTGATCTAAACTACTCGACGAGGCGGTCATTACTTCCACGAAAAATCGAAACGCCTAATTGAGTAATTAACCTAATTACTCTAATTAACTTTTTAATTAATTATGTTACGGCACATCTTTCAATCTACGAATTATAGCCGCTGAGTTCGCAAGGCGTACCCACTTGAAATGAATTCTCAGGACTGAACCATCAGTTTCGAGATATGAATTTTCAAAGTGTCCGACGAAATGCATGGGCGTTCCAGTTAACTTTGTGCTTCAATGCATAAAACAGTGTTTTCCTCGAAAAATTAATTAACTGTCCAGAGGTGATACGCGAATGTGTGACGATGACCACCGATCAGGACAATAAGTATGTTCGTACCTTAATTTGTTCAAAATTCTGTGTCACCTCTTGTGTCGTGTGCTAAACAGCTTCGCTGGTCATCCACCTTCACAGAGTGGAATATGGCTCATGAATTTTTATCGTTCTGCCTCCAGAGTGTTTTTTTCCCGGAGCATTACCACGCAGAATTCCACTTACACAACGGCGCGAGTCGCTCGTCGATCAGCGAGTCAACAACGCTATAACCGCGGCTGCGCAGAACGCTGATGCTCAGGTTCTGGCCAATAGCAACACGCGTACGCTCGGCGTGCCTTGACGCGCATGCGTCAAGGCACGCTTCGCGCATACCACCGATACCTTCACGTAAACACTATTTAAGTATACCGCCGGGAGCGGGGAGGCTGTAAAACCGCTCAACTGCAAACACTTCATCCGGCATAGCTGAGTTTTTCTTAATACACGTGTAAGTGCTTTTTTTTTTGTTTTTTTCCTGCGCTGCCAGATATATCGTACGGAGCTTTTGATGTAAACGCTGCCGAACCCTCGAAAGCCGACATCCATTGACAGCGGCCTCCGTGGAAACTTCATATATAGCGCACTTGACGCGCGACTGAAGCTGGCGGCAAACCGTGTATATCAGTGGTATATTTACGTTCTTCAAAAGTCCCACGTCATGAACCCCAAGTGCCTTTTTTGTTTTGTCGTTGGCACATGCTTTACTTGCCCCAAACACTTGTGTCGTTTCCATTCTTGTGTGTATATATAGACGCAATACGTATGCAGCCAGCTGCTATTGTCTCAATTCTCGTTTGTTTGCTGTCGATATCTCCCTTCTTTCATATTATTTTCTTCCTGCATAGCAAGCAGGCGGTCTTAACGCCCACGTCGTGCAGTTGCAGCTGTCAGTGACCCTTTTTTTTCCCGTATACTCGTTGTTTACGATTGTTTCGCATACGTTAGCCAGCCAAGCCTTTCTTTCGATCAGTGCCACCTTACATGCTTGATATATTTTTTATGTGTTTACCTTACACGAAGAGGAGTAATAGGCGCCACTTGGACGTCAACATATTTCTAAAGGCCCATTCACACTTGCGACTAGGCGAGGTCGCGCGACCAAGTTAGTCGCAAAGCGACCAGTTGCAAGTAGTCACAAATGGTCGCTTTTCTCGAAAGGCGACCGTTTCGGGCCAGTCGCTCACTGCTCGATTTTTCAGACGCGCGACCGCAGTCGCAGAACAGCTGAACCAATCAGATGCGAAGGAACAGGACGTCCGTATACGCTGACGCTTATATTACGCGGCGATGACATTTCAAGCAGACGTGAACGGCATATCGCGAGACACTTCGGTTTAGCGACTCGTCGGTCGCATTTGTCAGTGTGAACATCGTTCGTCTTGAGTAGCTTTCTGGTCGCCAGTCGCAATCGGTCGCGCGACCTCGCTTAGTCGCAAGTGTGAATGGGCCCTAAATGTAATCCTATAAAAAGAGCAGTAATATATATATATACTCGCTCTGTGTTCCCTTTGTCTCAGAAGGAATGACCATTTCGTGCAACGTCATATCCTGCAAGGTGAGTAAAAAAAAAAAAACAAAAAAAAAACGAACTGTTCGTTTTGTCGTTTTTTGCTCACCTGCAGATATATCTCTGCAGAAGTTCAATTTATATGCGTACATTGTAGACACCTGCATGCAGTCAGTCAATCATTACCGCAAGTGTCGCGGGTCGGTGCGGTCTGTAGAAAACTTCTGTTGAAAGCTGTATTTATACCTATATATACACACAAAAGGGTGACGTTTACGTTCGCAAACTCAGACGTGCAAGAGGAGGTTGACGGCGTTCCAGACGGCACGCGTATACGTGTTGTGCGGACGCAAACGCAAAGCAGACGCTGATAGACTCGCTATAAAATGCGAGCAAGTGTGTAACGAGCATGGCATACATGTACGCATGCATGTACGCACTTACGGACATACTATATAAGCGCCTGACGTATGTGTAACTTACTACCGAGGGGCCTCTTTTTTAGAGAGCAGAAGGGGCAAAAAAAAAAAAAAAATCGTGTTTGCATTTTTCGCACGCGCGACTTCTCGCACTAAAGAGCGCGTTGACAGGCACGCGACGTCGCTGTATATATATATATATATATATATATATATATATATATATATATATATATATATATATAATGTCGCTGTCACAGGTGTATATATGAATACACCTGGGACAGCGACGCAGAACTACTACAACTAAGTCAAATTAACTCTGTGCAGTGCAGTTGAGTGGCTATAAGGTTTGTACCAGCCAATCAGGAACGAAGGAAACGGCTGCGTGTTTCAGAGAAGGGAGCAGATATATAAGACTCCGATTGAAGGCGTTCACAATTCAGGAGCTGTTGGCTGATGCGGCCGATAGCCCTATCCGCACTGTACGGAATTGCTGAAACGGAGTATTAACTTACTGCACGCTTGAGAAGCGAAAGATGCAGAGGTGGGGAACAGACGCGTGGAGGTAAAGCCACACTGTTTCCTCTTGAGCCTCTCCCCCCCCTGGCGTGGTTGTAAATGGGGGTTGCGCTTTGCAACTGCTGGTTTTCGACACAACGTCGTCGTTGTCGTTACACCTCTTGTTTTTGTTTACTTCTGCTTCTTTCAAGAGCTCGTCGCTGCGGTGGGCAAGCTACGTGAGCTGAGAAAGGAGGGAATGGCGGTGCCGGGACCAGTTGACGTGCGCGGACCATTTCCTAGGCGGCGAAGCGAACGGGAACAAGCGAGCCAATCGGTGAAAGAGGCTGGGATGGAGGGCGAAGCGCTTGCGCTGCAGCCTAGCGGTGACGTTCGATTGCGTCACCCTCCGACGACAGAGCCTTCGGAAAAAGAAGCCGGACCCGTCCCACGTCCTATTTTTGAGTCTTGCCCGCAGCACACATCCTCGCGTGGTTGCGTACGTGCGTGAGTCAGTGATACACTCTACTCCCGCTTTTTTTATGATCGAAATGTGCGTAGTCACGTCCTCGTTTTCTCTTTACAGTTTAGGTTTGATTATTCGTTTTGTTTTTATATCGCTCTCCGTGGGAACGTTGACGTGTAGCAGGAGTGCCGATTTAAAATATCGTTCGGCAGGCCGTCCCAAGTTTGCAGTGGTGCGCATAAAGAAAGGCTGTCGCCGCGAACGCGTTTGAACGCGCGGATTGACTGTTGCGTGCAATATTCTTTCAAGACGCGGTGTCCGTACAAGTCTATACTGAACTGGCTGGTAAGTGGATAGTTATGGTGACTGAGCAGACTGGTTAACAAAGTAGAAGAAGAAAGAAAAAAAGTAACGAGGCAACTAACTTGCCGAGGAGATATATAGTCACACATCTCGGGCTCGTGACTGTTTTCGGACTTGGGACATGGGAGGACATGGGAGGACAGAAATCGATATTTCCTCCTGAGACCTCTCGTGCATTATTATGTTGCACATTGCCTTAATCCTTCTCGAAAATAGCTAGAAGGCGATTAAGCAACATATTCAGCTGTAGGATATATATGATGTCAGATGCACGCAGAACATTGTGCAGGTGGTTTAATGAAGATAGGCTCTTGCCCCCAACTTTCGATATAGGCCTAATTTGATATCGGCCGTTGCGCGCCGTCACGGGCAGCGAAAAACAACCGTGAAGTGCTTTTAGAGTACCCCCGAAATGGCGTGACAATCCCGAAAGCAGTGCGAGCATGGCAACGAAAAAAAAAAGCATGGCAACGTTTATGCGAAGAAAAGCAGTATATTTTATCACATGAAACATGAGAAGATGGTTACTTTGACCCACGTGCATGGAGGTGATGATTCTGGCACCTCGCAGTGGCATTAAAAAAAAAAAAAAAAAAAAAAAAACGACGACACAATTTTTTTCTTTTTTTTTTACGTTCGTAACATACTAGTCAGTGATAAGAACCGACTTGAAAAGTCATTACGTCATTGAGCTGATTTCACGTCCACCTCGCCACCGTACTCCGCCTGGGTTATAGTGGCACGACCATCAAGTGACACTCTTGTTTCTTGCGCAGCACTTCCGGTTCACCTCCTGAGACGACCGGGGACGAAATTCAGAAAAAAAATAATACAGTACAAAATTCATGGGTTTCATTCTATATATGATATCATAGCATACGTTTAGTTACAAGTTGAGTTACTGAAGTGTCTGTAATAATTAGAATTAATTAGAAATCACTGATTACCGCACACCAATGCACAGAACACCAACGCCGAAGTGCGAGTGCCACAAAGAGACACCTAAGTCAAAGATTAGGGTCGCCTAACGTTTTTTCCTGGACACCAGTTCGACGGCGAGCGGTAACCTTAGGGCATACATGGATTAATTACACTGAATCAAATACAATGGATGCGCTCACTGCGCCCTCTTGCAGAAGTCCAAAACGCAAGTCCATGGATGCCTGCCGGGTGGTTATGCGGTTCTGGCTGAGATTTGCGCATTCTGAAGTCTGAACATGGGGCGACGGACTGTCTGGGGAAAAAGAAAGAAAAGAAAGAGACCGGCAAAAGGAAATAAAATATTTTAAGTGCCGCCCATAACGACTTCTGGCTCGATGACAACGAGGACGGCGAGAGTGATGTCTACGAAACAACCGCGAGGACAAACCACGACAGGCCCCCGCTGACGGCCGAATGACACTTTTTTTGCGAACGACACGACGACGAATTGACGACGGCACCTGCATGCACACGTCGTGGGATCGCACCTGCGCGGCTGGAGGAGTAGTTTCACTTTTCCCCAACTTTGAAAAGTTTGCGTGAGATTTCTGACAGTTTTATTTTGAGATTTTACTGTATGTGTATGATTACCTCAAAGTAAACGTTTTGCAGCACAGGGTCCCATTGAAAATAACAGAATGTCAGGGGCACCTCCTATGAGTCGTCGTTGTCATCATCATCATCGTCGTCGTCGTCATCATCCTGTTTATGTCCACTGCAATACGAAGGCCTCTGCCAGCATTTTCCAAACCCAGAGCGCGAATTGTTAACCAATGAAACGGGCCTAGCTGCTTTGGAAATTCGCTTGGTTCCTTTAGTTTCCGCTTCTTCCGAGTCAAGCACGGTAGGCCCTGATACGGAGTATACAAGTGCGCATTCCGATACACTGGAGCATACTAGACAGGGCGGCTTGAATGGTCACTGAGGTGCGGAAAAGTACACTCTTCGAGTACGTCTTCGAGTACGCAAGTAAATCTTCTCGGAAGGAAATTTTCCTTTCTTTCTTTCTTTTTTCTTTCTTTTTTCTTGTTCCTTTTCGTATAGACTAATTCGCACCGCCGACCGCGACCTTCGTAGTCGGTGAAACGTCTTGGAGCACCTTTGTAGAGGACTTCTCGAGATAAGATCACTCGCACTGCAGGTGAATTCCAGACCGACGCATTCCTTCAGCCGAGACATTCGCGCACAGGCTACACGAACTTAGATCAACCGTTCACATTGATTGAGCCTATGAGCCGCCATTTGGGCCGACGATACAATGATTTAACGGAAACAACCAGCGATGATCTAAGATAAGAGCCAGTTAAAAGGACCCTAAAAAGCTAGCAACACTCGGTCTGTTTACACTGGCCTGTTTCCCCCCTCAAACATCTACAGTCGAACCCGGATATATCGAACCCACATATAACGAATTAATGCATATAACGAACAGCAGTAAATTCCCTTTGAAAATTTTTGTATAAATTATTCTTATTCTAAATATCGAATTACCTGTACATCGAACTTTATTGCGATCCCCTTCAGATTCGATGTATCCGGGTTCGACTGTATTTTATTCCAATTCGCGAAAACGGGTTGTAATTAGTATAGTGGAATAAATGTACAGGCATACAATTTCTCAATTGTTTTGAATTTCGCGCTCGAACCTGAGTGCGTGCACGTCACCTTGACGTCACAGATTTAAAAGTATCTCCTCGCATTTAGTGCAGGAAAGTTCTCGAAGCCAGCCATATAGGTTGACTGATTTCTTTACAAAGCAATGCGAGTCCTTTACTTAAACAATCAACTATAGACTCGACTAGATGCTCCCGGGCCTATACGTAGCTATGATCGCTGGGTCTATATACATGGCAACGCATACCACAACACACTGCTTGAGTTCATACACAGCACAGGCCTCACATCACACATATAATACACACCAAAAATTATGCGTTATGACAAGTATTCATGGTAAAAAAATTGCAATATCTCTGACGTCACGGATATGTGTCTGCGGGGACGTAACTTCTGGCAGCGTCACAACTGCTTTCTTTTTCTCTCATTTTCCCCCTTCTATCTTTCTTTTTTTTTTAGATTTTTGGTTTATCAAATAAGCCACCTATAACCACGTTAACAGCGACTAGTTAGCTGTTGCAGGACCGTAACGTACATTATACTACAAATCGCATAATTTCACACCCCATACCGTAACACACTAATACAGCCTAACCTATGGTATTTTTCTTTAACGCCCCTTTGACTTCCGCTCGACAAACCTCCGTTAAATCGCATTTAAGGGTTCGAACAGAACAAGGGCTTTCAGTGAAAGTGAGACAAGGGGGGAGGGGGGGGGGGAGAGTAGTAGTTAAAGCTGTGTGCATATATATAGCATACGATCGAGTCGCTGAGACGGCATGCGGGTTGTTTGCTTTTCTTTTATTACCACTTTAATGAGCCGCGCGCGTCCTCCGCAAAATAAACGAAAGGCAAGCGGCACTAAAACGCATGCCACAGAGCCGCGGGCTTTATACTACTTGCATTGCCTCGTAAATCCGTCACCCCCCGCCCCTGTGAGGTCGGCGATAAATTTGGCTTAGCGGCGGCCGGCCAGTCGAGCGCCGAGCGCGCGTCTAATACGCTATATAGACCGAGGCGCGCTTGCAATCAGCGCCAAAGATAAAGCGTTTTTTTTTTTTTCTTTTTTTGCTTTACGGCCGCGGTGGCGGCCTTCGCGCGGCTCCTGCTGGCTTAGCTGGCACACGCGAGCACGCACACCGTTACGCAACGTTCGAACGTCGAGGCAGGCACGTAGTGGACGGTCGTGCCGCTGGTTCAATCTAGCGTGCGAAATTTCGCCGTTTACTCACGCAGGACCGCGCACGCACGGCCTTGCAACGTTTTCTCTCAAACTGAAAGGCGTGCTTTGTCGTTCTTCTATAAGCTCCTCCTGCGTGCTGGCGACTTGCACGAAGCGTTTTACACGCCGCCCGGGTAGAATGTGTTCATTATATGGTAGAATTTACTCTTCAGTACCTTCAGTACCTGTCATTGAAAAGAAAAGTGTACAATTATTGCATTCTACCGGTGCTAACGTATGGGGCAGAAACTTGGAGGTTAACAAAGCTCGAGAACAAGTTAAGGACCACACAAAGAGCGATGGAACGAAAAATCTTAGGAGTAACGTTAAGAGACAGGAAGAGAGCGGTGTGGATCAGAGAACAAACGGGGATAGCCGATATTCTAGTTGACATTAAGCGGAAGAAATGGAGCTGGGCAGGCCATGTAATGCGTATGGTGGATAACCGGTGGACCATTAGGGTTACAGAATGGATACCGAGAGAAGGGAAGCGCAGTCGAGGTCGGCAGAAAACCAGATGGGATGATGAAGTTAGGAAATTTGCAGGCGCAAGTTGGAATACGCTAGCGCAAGACAGGGGTAATTGGAGATCGCAGGGAGAGGCCTTCGTCCTGCAGTGGACTTAAATATAGGCTGATGATGATGATTATGATGATGATGATGATGATCTGAAGGCGACAGACTTGTGCTGCACATATATATATATAGCTAATTATGACTCTCCCTCTCTTTCTTTCCCTCCCCCATCCCCCTCTCCACGTGTAGGGTAGCAAACACGACTAAGTCTGGTTAACCTCCCCGCCTTCCTCCCTTCTCTCTCTCTCTCTCTCTTACTCACGGTAGCAACAGGTGACAGTCCATTTTTAAGGAGGGGGAAGAATTGTGGTAGTCAACGTCCCGAAACTTGCAAGCGAAGTGCATGGGTTATGAGGAGTCGAGGGCTGCCCGATGTTCCTTGACGCGAACACGCGAGTTCTTCTCGTAATCAAACTCTTACCTCGAAATCAACGAAAAAAAGAGTTTCGGAAAAATAATTTATCAATCTAAGCTTATTTGGTGTTTGCCGTGTGTGTCCGGCTAAAACGATACCATTTATAAAAGTGTATACATTTGCGTGCTAACATATGGGGCAGAAACTTGGAGGTTAACAAAGAAGCTCGAGAACAAGTTAAGGACCGCGCAAAGAGCGATGGAACGAAAAATGTTTGGCCTAACGGTAAGAGACAGGAAGAGAGCGGTGTGGATCAGAGCGCAAGCGAGGATAGCCGATATTCTAGTTGACATTAAAAGGAAACAATGCACGGCGCTGGGAAGGCCATGTAATGCGTAGGATGGATAACCGGTGGACCATTAGAGTTACAGAATGGATACCAAGAGAAGAGAAGCGCAGTCGAGGATGGCAGAAAACTAGATGTGGTGATGAATTAAGTTAAGAAATTCGCAGGCGCAAGTTGGAATCAGCTAGCGCAAGACAGGGCTAATTGGAGATAGCAGGGAGAGGTCTTCGTCCTGCAGTGGACATAAATAGAGGCTGAAGATGATGATGATGACGATACATTTGCATTGGGAGTGGGGGAGGGACTACAAACGTCCTTATTGATGACGAATAAAAAAATATACTGAGATGAAGAAACGTCGTGCCCGGGTTGGAAGAAAGTAGCTAGTAGGGCGCAGATAAGGGTAAATGGTATACGGCGTGGAGGCCTGTAGACCAGGACTGAGCCCGGTTGGCTACCCTGCGCTGGGGGAAGGGGGAGGGAAGCATTAAGAGAAGGAGAGGAAGTCCCGTGTCGATGTTGCCAACGTGGTGAAAGAAGTATAAAGTATACGGCACAGGGTCCACGTCTGGCAACCCAGGTTTGAACCACGGCGCCTTGTGGTTGTTTGTGCAAGATACTCGTATAATGTGGCTTGACTGCGACCTCACTGCCGGCCACTGCTCTCGCCCTCAGGCCAGTCTCTCGACTCGCCGCCACGCGCAAGATGATCGATCGTCAAGGATGGCGGCCGTGACACTGACGCGACGACGGGGAGACGGCGCGGGACGGAGTTTAGGTTGAAAGTGCTCCTATATGTATGTATAACTGTTCACGCTGTAGAAGTTATAGGGAGCTTTCATCACATATCACTGTTCTCTTTAATGCGAACAGAATTCTTGGCATTATCATACCAGTTTTTTGTCCGGTTATCTAGCTACCTGGCTATCCCGCCAAAAATATGGGCAGATCCCGGAGATAGTGCAGTCTAAAACATGTGCGGAGTGACAGCGACGACATGCCTATAGAAATGGATGACGATGGGATGACGCACAGGCAGCGCTGCGTGTGTGTCCCCTTTGTTCTTCTTCTGTCTCTGTGCCTTTTAGCGCTACAACTACGTTATCTGTCTGGCAAAGAAAGCTTGCCTTTAAAATGTAGCCCGATCCCGAAGGTATAGTGCAGTCTAAATATGTGGGCCATTCTCGTGGGTACATGTGCCAGTCTTCAATGAGCCTCTTTGACGCCAACTTTGACGCCAACTGGGTGTGGGCGGACTTCACGGCGGCGCCACCACAAGGCGCAGCGCGTCTGAATGCTGCCTAAGCATAGAAGTCGAGTGCAGCGGCGTCTGGCCAGTGATTCCGTACGTATATAACCGAATGTATATGTTTGTTATAAGCGAAGAGACACAGTCAAAATAAAAGATTCCCAGGTGTCGTTAGCTATCGCCTAAGAGACGCGAAGGCGAAAACTTTGTAAAGCCTACTGTAATTCACCTTAATCCACCCTAATTCTCCTTAATCCACATTAATGCACTCTAATCCACTTTAATCCAATCACTAATACATCATTAATTAACTTTGCTAATCATTAATCATCTCTTATACACGGCTGAACATGCTTTCGTTCGCTTCTGGCCTTCCTTGGGTCACGTGACTTTCTGTACCTCACAACGCGACCTTGAAACAGAGATCTAAGGCTTTCGCCTTAAAAAAGCAGGAGAAGAAAAGGCAATTTAGCCCGAACTGCGATCCATTGACAGCGACAGTAGCAATGCTTAGCGGCGCGCTCGATTTTCCTGACGTCACGTCCCGCAGTCTGCATGTCTTTACACAGCCTGTCCTGGACGTACAGTCAACCACAAAAGTTTGCGGACCACGCGAGCGCGTGCCAGACTGCCTATCCGCGCCACCTAGCGGTACGCCACCTAGCGGCGACAGGGGCGCTCTCCCGGATATGAGCCCTCTTGGTACTCGCCTGCCTGTTAATTTTTTATTCCCGTGCATGACATTGTTAGTTCGTTGTGTTGACGCAGAGGGCTGTCTGCGATAAGACCGCCACATATCTGGCTTGATAGCAGTATCGGAGCAATCACTGCAACCTTTGTCGACTGGTGTGGCAGTGGGTAGATAAGTTTCACGAAGCGCTGCGACAATTTTTTTACGCGACGTTTACTGGCGCACTTTGGTTGGCAGCATCTTGGTCCAATGAGTGTTGCTGCTTCTGCGTCTTGAGAGAAAGGGTAGGGAGGTGTTTCACTGTCATCAAAAATAAAGAAAAAGCGGATGCATAGAAAATTTTCTTTCACACATAGGCGCATCTTCGCATCAGTCGCTGAAAACGTAGTAGACTTGCTTCAGGCCACGTGGTGATTGCCTATTTGGAAAGATGCCGCTGCGTGTTCCACTTGACGAAAGAAGGCACATTGTGCGTTTATTTATAGAGGGAATACCTCAGCGCGAAATCTGCCGCCGAACCAACAGGAGCCGGACTGCCGTGAATAGGATTATTCAAGCTTTCCGCGACGATGACAGATTCACAGATATGGAGCGCAGTGGGCGTCCAAGGGCCACGACTGAGGAAGAGGACCGCCTGATTACGGCCGCCATCGTGGCTGATTCTTTTCAAAGTGCAGAGGATATCCGAGAAGCGCTCTCGCTCACGGTATCGTCTGAGACTGTAAGAAGAAGGCTGAGTGAGCTTGGCCTGCAGTCTTTCGTAGCAGCACAGAAGCCCTGCCTCTCAGACAGCCAGCTACAAGAACGACTCATGTTCGCTACAGAAATGAAAGATTGGACAACAGAGAAATGGGGCGATGTCATCTTTAGCGACGAGTCAACTTTTTCCACGCGCTGGGACCAACGGAAGCGGGTTTGGCGTCCACTAAACTGCAGGTGTGTTTACAGTGTATTGGCAGTTAATTCACGAAGCTAATTCTGCATCACAACATGTTTCACTTAAAATGAGCTTTTGGACATTACGAGATTTTTCTGTAGTGGTATTATATTGAAAACATTAACGATTGTTTCATAGTACTACTTACTCTGAAGCTAATTAAAAGCTGCCAGTGGGTCTTTCAGTACTATCTAATGATGTTTGCACGTTTTCTATTGCAACTCTATAACAGCATTATAAAGTTCATACGCAAGAGGAATCACAACATTTTTAGACGCGCCGCTGGAACCCAATTGTATGCTATTTCTTGCAGATATCTGCCTAATTACACACAGAGTGTTCTATCCAGTGGACGGTGTTCCGTGAGCGTGTGGGGAGCAATCAGCAAAGATGGCCTTGGTCCCCTTGTGCGTCTGGAAGGGCCCTTCACTGCGTCACGGTACTGCGACGTCATCACTAGACACCTCGTTCCGTATGCGCTGGACGGTCCCTTCAGCGACGGCTGCTATTTTTTTCAACACGACCGCAGCCCGATCCATAAAGCACGTATCGTCCAGTCATTGCTAGAAGAACATGCTGTTTGCCAGCTTGAGTGGCCTCCATGTGGCACCGACTTGAATCCCATAGAAAATGTCTGGGGCATGTTGAAGAAACGGCTGTCCACACGAGCCAACCGCGGCCGCACGGCCGATACGCTGTGGCAAGCGATCGCACAAGAATGGGAAAGCCTGCGCGGTCGACCGGAGATTACTGAATCTTTGTACGAGTCGATGCCCACACGCATCAATAAGGTGCTAGAAAACGGCGGACATTTCACTTCCTACTAGATCATTGAGAGACCTATGTTTCATGACACTTCTGTAAATGTCTTGTGAATAAATTCATCCCCTTCAGACACGAATTATGATGCACTGTCTGCAAATGCGTCAAATGCGCATGGCATCATTTCAAGACGCTCACTATTACATTCCAAGAAAGAAGACGAAGCAATGTGCTGTTTTGTGCAAGTTTCAGTAAAAAAAATTAATTAGCGTATAACTCATTATCTAATTATTCTGAAATCCGTCAGCTTCAATGCTTGCATAAAAAGAATCAACTATTAGGCCCGAAACGCATGCACACTTGCTTTTTCGGTTGTATTCGTGTCGACCGGAGAAAAAAAATACTCTTGACGTTGGTCTTGGAACGCGGCACGTCGAACGATTGTCTAACATGGTAGTGTCTCTAGCAAAGTGATCATCTGCAGCAATACGCAGGACAATGAAGTTAACTGACCGCTAGTTGTCCCATCAGGAAGCGGACACGAATGCGCACACTGAGTTTTAGGTCATTTGAAGAAACACGTGGCGGGGGACGCGCCTCCGAAGTTCGAGTCCCCAAACGAGGACGCCGTGTCGCAAAGGGTTATAAAAAGAGTCATCGCACCCGATTATTTCTTATTTTTCTAAATGTAACCACTATAGCAGCGCGGTGGTTCGGGCTTTGCGCAGCAAAACCTGGGCGCAGGCGATCAAATCCCGGCCGCTACTGTCACTTAGCGATGGGGGAGGAACGGAAAAATTCTGCCTACTGACTAAGCATCTGTGTCCCATGGCTGCCTCACCGCTCACTCACGCACTCACGAAAAAAACAAAAAAAAAACAGCGTGGCTACGCGAAAATAGAACTGATAACAGCCGAAGAATACGCTGTCTGATTACTTGTACTGATATTCTGCTCTCAAAATATAAGCAAGTAGCCCTGGCTAACAAAGAGCGCGTCACGTTGAAAGAGATAGGTAGAAAATATTTGCGCACAGTGCGAAAATAGACAGGCCATAGATTTAAGGAGGGATGCGTCTTCAACGTAGCGCTGCTGTCGATCGCTGGTGACGTAGCGGAAGTGTCGCGAAGAGGCTCTTGGCCACGCGCTCGCGTGGTCCGCAAACTTTTGTGGTTGACTGTACTTTACGCTGCTGTTCTTTTCCCGCGCTTCTGCCTGCATCGCGCTCGCAAGTGAACGCAAACCGCACGAAGGCGGCGGGATAAGATGGAGTGGATGTACGCACATATACACCACCCCTTTCGTGACCAGGCCCAAGCTCATGTACACTGCTTCTTGTCTGCAACGTCCGCGAATGCGAAGGGATTACGTTCCGCCGACGGCGCGGAATGCAGAACACGCACGGCCATGATTGATGGCACGGCGTTCTGGGTGGACGCTGCAGAGGCCTGCCGAGGCCGTGGCGAAAGACGACGATCCCGACGCGGGGAATACCCATAATGCATCGCCCCTGTACACGCACTGCGGTGGGCCGAACGTGTACAGTAACAAGCCGCGGTTATAGTAACTCCTCATATAGCTAATGTTGGGTTATGGCAGACTTGATCGGTCGTTTGCGCCACCAGTAAAATTCCTGTGGGACGAGACGCATGCAGTAAAGTGCCAAGCAATGGCGAAGCTGCAGGGCGAAAATGCGGTGTCTCGGTGTCGGAACACGCCGAGACCCGTTTTGCTAATCCCTGTACACTACAATAACAACGGACTACTAGCGCTCCTTTATGCGTTTATGCCTCAAATAAACGCTTACCACACTCTCTCTCACACACACACACACACACACACACACACACACACACACACACACACACACACACACACACACACACACACACACACACACACACACACACACGCACGCACGCACGCACGCACGCACGCACGCACGCACGCACGCACGCACGCACGCACGCACGCACGCACGCACGCACGCACGCACGCACGCACCGCACGCACGCACGCACGCACGCACGCAGCACGCACCACCACAACACACACACACACACACACACACACACACACAACACACACACACACACACACACACACACACACACACACACACACACACACACACACACACCGCCACGTCACTAATACAGACGGCGTCGGAATTTCGCTGCTTGAATTTTCAGTCTATATATACAAAAGCCATTAGACTACAGAAAGCTTTTGAGTCGGCGAGCTTTCAAGGCGGCCTGTAAGACTACCAGAATTAATCCGCGCCGGTTAATCGATCACTGCTTCCACATTCATGTCGCTTGTCTCGTTTATCGAAGTAACCTATAGCGTTTCGCAGTCGCTCCGCTTATAATAGACCTCCCGATATAGCGGACGGTCAATTCGCTTCCCCACGCAATGTGGTCCATGCAGTTTACTGTAGCCGGTTTCCACCTCGTCCAACCCTGACCGCCAGACGTGCTCCCGAGGCTATGGCTTCGGGATGATAAATGGGTCTCCCCTTTCCGCTAATCACTTTCGCTTAGCGTCCTTTTAATTTTTCTTTCATTACGCGTATGTCACGGGGCGCTGATGCGAAGCGCCTCTCTTGCAGGCTGCAGGATTAGCCCACTCCTTTCGTCTATATGCGCACTTAAAAGCGACATGGGTGTCTTCCTTTATTTCCCTCTCCTCTTTCCTTCTTTCTTTCTTTCTTTCTTTCTTTCCTTTCTTTTTTCTTTCTTTCTGCGGATGGCGGCAAGGGATCATCATTCTGGCTTATTCGCAGGAGCTCGCGCTCAAGGACGGCAGCATTGAAAGTGTTGGAAAGACTGAAGTGAACGGGCCGCAGCGACCGTCTTCAAGACTTGGGGTTCGTTCACGTGTTTGATTCTGACGCTGATGTAAGTTTGCTCTCGCTAGTTGCTCGAGTGCGCCCGCGACCTGCGAAATGTTAACCGTTGCTTTTCTGTAATGTTTCGCGCTTTATAATCAGTTCGAATCGAATCATCATCGCCGTCACATCATCGGCAACTACAACGACAAGCTGCAGTACGCAATCTCAGTGAAGTGCTCCTTGCCTATATATAGTCAGTGACAATTATAAGAATGCAGTGGCAAGTACACCGCTGTCCAACCCAAGGAGAGTTGGTGAATTGCGTTCGCTCATTTCTGTTTCATCACGGCAGAGTCGAACTTCTTTCGATATCATCGTATCCCGCGGAAACATTTTTTTTTTTTTTTTTTTGTGAACGCGGAGAAGGCATGGTGCATGCAATCACCAACTGAGTTTACATAATATAGAGTTTTAGATTAGGGGGCCCTATACGCAGTAGGGCAGCCCCAAGCGCTAGGGGGGCGTCCCCCTAATCTAAATCTTTCTTATACGCGTGAGTGAGTGAGTGAGTGCGTGCGTGCGTGCGTGCGTGTGCGTGTGTGTGTGTGTGTGTGTGTGTGTGTGTGTGTGTGTGTGTGTGTGTGCGTGTGTGCGTGCGTGCGTGCGTGCGTGCGTGCGTGCGTGCGTGCGTGCGTGCGTGCGTGCGTGCGTGTGTGTGTGTGTGTGTGTGTGTGTGTGTGTGTGTGTGTGTGTGTGTGTGTGTGTGTGTGTGTGTGTGTGTGTGTGTGTGTGTGTGTCGTAATTCACCACAATTTGAAGGAGCAAGACTTGCATGTGTAGCAGGGCAGACATGTTTCTGCAGATTCCAGTAGAGTCTCCCTCTTCTCTGTAGATAACAATCAGATGCAGCGCTGCATACGGGAAATCCACATGTGCAAATTATGCACTTGTGCAATTGTGTGCAAAACTTGAGGAGTCAAGCAGGAAAGGGGAAATAATAAACCAAAGGAAAGAGAAACCGCTTTAATCCATACTATAAGTTCCCAACTGCGCTAACTCTAGCTATGCGCAGTGCATTACAACTATAGTCACGGCCGCTTACGCATTCAGAGCGCGATCCCACGCAAAGTCGCCCGTTATACTTTGTGCAGGCGCTATCTCTCGGTACGAAGTCGACACCTGAAGCTGCCTCCGCTCCGTTTTGCATTTATGAAAGGGTGTAATGTAGGCGACCAGGTATAGAGACGATTCAGGCAGTGCGCGCCACGTAACAACCCCACGAAGAAAAAAAAATTATTTGACGTGCAAATGCAATGAACCACCCGCGATCGCGAGGGTGCACGCCTCAAGCGTCGTCTGCAAGCGTGAAGACATACATGTCGTTTCGTCTGCACCTCCGTGAGTGCAGACGACGCAGTACTGCGCGCGCCCGCGCACCTACGCTGTATATATATGCACAGATAACATCCGCAAGCAGCGGCGGTAAGGGACATGTCAACCCACTGGACGGGAAGCTAACCGTGTATATATGTGCGGAGCTGCAGCTCTTCAAGACGCGATGTGCGCTATACATCGCGGAGGAGTAAGGTCGACGCGTGTTTCGGTCGCCTGCGTTAGATATCCCGTGACAGTGACAGACACGACGCGGACGGCGCCAAGCATAGTAAGGTCCTCGCGCGGGGCAGGAGCAGACGACATCGCTTCGTCTGGCAGACGCTAGCGAGGCCGCCAGCCAATCAGAGTAGAGAGAGCACGACAGCACCGTGACTTGTATTCCTCCGCACTCGCGTCGTCTGCTATGTCGTCTGCTGTCGACCGTGGGTGTATGGTTGCTGTTGCGCAATGTTGAAATGCTCATGTCGGCGTACTCACTCACGAGTACATTGACACGTGTGCTCGATCCAAGCACACTCTTCTTTACAGGTGCGATATTAGAGCGTTAATTAGTGACGAAATATTTGCTCAAAGCTGAAGTCAACTGATACGTGGGTGCTCAAAACGTTTGCTCTAGAGTGGCAGCACGCTCTTCCGGTAAAATAGTCTGGAGACGAGCTATATAGGTACAGCGTACTAGAATAGGGTAATATAGGCAATGGGTGAAACGTGACGTCATCAAAATGCGGAGGTGCTGCCGTCAGTTTTGGTATATAGGAAGAAGAGGCGGGCATCCAGTGTCTTACTTGCGCGAATGAGCTTATATACGTGCCGTTCCTTCTCTTAATTAAGTGAAGACAAAAGGGAAGCGATACGCCTCTTTTGGACCGGCTACTCAAAGTCCGAGAGAGAGAGAGAGAAATGGGTTGAGAAAGGCAAGGACGTTAACCGTCCAAAGACCGAAAGTCCCCAAGTCCGATAGGGATCGAATTTCTTTATCATGATTGAATCCCTACCGCAGCCTGCGGAATAATAGCCAATCGCCATGAATATATATATATACAAAATCTATCGCGATCTAAAGTACCCGTGTTTGAGCGTTATGAGAAAAGCAGACTGTTATTTCCACACACGTAAGGTCAATGAACGCAATTGTAGAGTCTACTGGCCCGAGCTTCCTCGAAAGACGACGCTAATACATCGCGCCAAGCTCAATTAACGGAGCTTGGAGCGAGGTAGAGTTTGAAATAATCATTAAAAAAATGTTCAAGCACAAGTTTGTCATAGCTATGATCGGATATTCACTGAATTCGTCTGCTCCGTCTGCGTATACACACACCTGCTAAGCCCAAATAGACGCTTTTCTACACGCCACGCTTCGCAGATACGTCCTTCGTTTACAAACACGTATACAGTATGCTTATCAACACCACCGCAACTCCTCCATGAACACCCGTCTAAACACGGCACTACATTCTTCCGCGCACTCTGGTGACCGGCTTAGCCCGTGCCTTGTATAACTTCTGCAACGCTGCATATATTTTTAGTGAGACGGCGTATGTACACAGAAGCAACAGCGCGCGAGCGCGAGCGACTTGCAGGAATAAGTGCGCGGCGAAAAAGAGGGAGAGTGGTCGAGGCAAATATAAAACAACAAAACAGAAAACAGAGCCTCAGAAGAAGAGCGCCGACGGAGGGCTCCAGCGGTCGATGCTCTCTCTTCGCAGAGCCGACGACTTCGCTTTGCGCGAGCGACCGCGAACGAACCGAACCGCGGCTTCTTTGCGCTCGCTCGCGAAGGAGGAGTTCGCGTCCTGCGCGTATGTACACTACTATACGTAGGTGGTGGTATATTATGTTCCGCGGTATACGTGCAAATGCGTCCTCCTCCGCCTTCCCGACCAGGAGAAAAAACAAAACAGTACACTGCGCCGTGCCGCGGGTACATGGCACGCATCATTTCCCCACCGTATGTTAAACGTGCTGCGCCCGAATATACAAAGATCGAGACAGAAAAAAAATACTAAAATAACAATAAATAAAGGAAGCAATGCGAAATTAAGGGTGTACGAACTCCCCAGGATTTCTACGAAGAGGGAGCAGATGGACTTCTGCGCGTACTTCTGTATCGTGGGTCGAAAGCGATGCAGACGACACGCAGGCGTGTCGTCTGCATTACTGCTGGAGAGGTATAAAGTGGAGCAGATTAGAAGCTTCTCCAAGTTTATCTTCAAGAGGACCGCCCTATAAGCACGAGCGGAATGCGTTTACATTAGCATCTATACGTTTTCATTGCACTGACTCATTCACATTTTGTGTTAATTTTTGTCCGAGTTTCTGTGTGCACGTGCCTCTACTCTATACGAGTGCCTCCATTTTCCGATTTCTCCCAAACGCCATCCATTCGCGCAATAAAAAAGACGAAAAAAATGGGGGGGGGGGGGGGAGAGATATTTGGGAGTTCTTTGAAATAGTTAAAAAATGTCACAGTTAGGGCGAAGCAATGAATGCGATAGCAACACAGCAATGTCATACGAAGTAAGGTGAGCGGCTTTGGTAGCAATATGAATTGTAGTAAACATGAGCTGATTAAGTAAGCAGGTGTGCTGCGGCGTAAGTAGACCGACATGAAGAGAGACTCGATGACCACGAGAAGGCGCGTGTGAAACGGTGGTGTTGATGAGAAGCGCTTCCCGTGGGCAGCGCGTGCGAAGAGACACACCTGTAGCGCTGCACTGCCGATCCGGGCAGCATTGCATGTGTAGCGTGCGTTGGAAAATGTGGCCCGACTATTACTAATTGAATGAACAAGCGTGGTGTGAGCGCGCACAAACATGAATAGGTCACACTGAATGACTGCAGACAACGACTGTCAAAACGCTGGCAGCAAGCGCATACGCTGTAGCGGGCGAAGGTACGTGCGGTCTATCGCTTCAACAGAAACTGAGCGGCGAATGCACAGTGCATAAAGGTCAGAGCCGTGTGGAGATAAGAGACCGGGCGAGCGACGAGCGCGGTTGTTGGCAGAGTAGAAGTGCGCCCCCCCCCCCCCTCCCCGCTCCCTCCGGCGCTGGCTTCCCGCTTCCTTGCT
The DNA here is from genome assembly GCF_013339745.2 of Dermacentor silvarum. Classification (NCBI taxonomy): domain Eukaryota; kingdom Metazoa; phylum Arthropoda; class Arachnida; order Ixodida; family Ixodidae; genus Dermacentor; species Dermacentor silvarum. The sequence goes on along the minus strand of NC_051156.1, from coordinate 187,702,442 downwards.
TGCGCGTGGGATATTGAGTGCGTTCGCTCTCCGTGATAGCGCGCGTCCCCGCACGCTTCCGCTCGGGCATACGGCGCGCGGCGAAGATTTTATCTATACGGAACCTCACGGCGACGGCGACGCCGACGGCAGAAATCCGGTTGAAGTGTCCATATAATTGCTATCGCAATAAAACAAGTACAGCATGAGTTTTTTTTTTTGCGACGTATTTGGCAGGGAAATCGTGAAAATCGTCACATAACTTCGACAAGTGCGCGACGTCAATACATGTTATGGCGTGAAGATGTCCTAATTTTACCTTCTGTGTATAGTTAAATGAACAGGGAACGCGAATAATCAAAAACCAAGAGGCTATAATCAATTTTTTTCTCTTTTTTGTGTGTGTGTAACGACCCTATGAAGCCAACAGACGACAAAACAAGCAATGCATACCGGAAATCCACTGTGATTTTATTAAAATGTGCAAATAATTAGGGAAAAGGAAACGAAAATGGAAGAAAAGACACCTTCCCGCCAGTGCGAAAACACGCCGAGGGAACAGCAGTGGTGAGGAAAGACGTGCAACCACGCATTATAACGTGGCCAACAACACGAATCTTTGGTCATCGATCCATATCCGTCACTGAATGCACCGATGAAGATGGCCTGACAAATGGGAAATACGGGGGGGGGGGGGGGGGGGCATCTTGGTTAGGCGCAGAACACTGATGCAAAAAAGTTATTTTATGGCACGCCGTCTACCGACTCATTCCGATTCCGCGAGAGTCTCTTCTCAAATGTATTAGACAAGGTGGCTGATTGGATGAAATTCTACTAGACCGCGGAGCGCACAGTGATGAAAGGGCCATACACGAGACAAAGATGGCAATTCATCAATGTAACGTCAAGCACTTGACTTCTTGCTTGATCACCTTTCATCAACTCGCTTCCTTTAGAAACTGTAGCTGTCATTCCGACTATTACATCGTGTATAAAGCCAGCAGTGTAGTCAAGACGACTCATATATTCGAACAGGCAGGACTCAATAGCGACGCGAAGATATCAAGTGATGTTATTTTATTTTTTTGTTTTTCACTTTCTTCTGCCCTCTTCCTTCTAGGGTCTTTTTATCACTCCTCTGTCCCTTCACTAGCAGAGCAGCGCGTGAGCAAATACTTAACGCCGGGAAACTTCTCTGACTTTCAACAAAGATGTATGTATGTATGTATTCTTCTTTTTTCTGGTGTTTTACGTGCCAAAACCAGTTCTGATTATGTGGCACGCCGTAGTGGAGGGCTCCGGATTAATTTTGACCACCTGGGGTTCTTTAACGTGCACTACAACGCAAGCACACGGGCGTTTTTGCATTTCGCCTCCATCGAAATGCGGCCGCCGCGGCCGGGATTCGATCCCGCAACCTCGTGCTCAGCAGCGCTACGCCTTAGCTGACTGAGCTACCGCGGCGGGTATGTATGTATGTGTGTGTGTGTGTGTGTGTGTGTGTGTGTGTGTGTGTGTGGTGTGTGTGTGTGTGTGTGTGTGTGTGTGTGTGTGTGTGTGTGTGTGTGTGTGTGTGTGTGTGTGTGTGTGTGTGTGTGTGTGTGTGTGTGTGTGTGTGTGTGTGTGTGTGTGTGTGTGTGTGTGTGTGTGTGTGTGTGTGTGTGTGTGTGTGTGTGTGTGTGTGTGTGTGTGTGTGTGTGTGTGTGTGTGTGTGTGTGTGTGTGTGTGTGTGTGTGTGTGTGTGTGTGTGTGTGTGTGTGTGTGTGTGTGTGTGTGTGTGTGTGTGTGTGTGTGTGTGTGTGTGTGTGTGTGTGTGTGTGTGTGTGTGTGTGTGTGTGTGTGTGTGTGTGTGTGTGTGTGTGTGTGTGTGTGTGTGTGTGTGTGTGTGTGTGTGTGTGTGTGTGTGTGTGTGTGTGTGTGTGTGTGTGTGTGTGTGTGTGTGTGTGTGTGTGTGTGTGTGTGTGTGTGTGTGTGTGTGTGTGTGTGTGTGTGTGTGTGTGTGTGTGTGTGTGTGTGTAGAGCAGCCGAAAGCTGCTTGTCTTGACAACCAACCAGGAACAAGTTTCCTGTTTCAGACAAGAACAGAAAAAAAGGAACGCTTCGCAGACACCATTTAGTTAATCAAGTGAATGCATTAATACAAAATAAAATTTAAAAACATAACAAGACAATGTCATATGTAAGTGTTAATCATCAAGTAAGGTTATTAGGGATTTTAGTGCATATGCCACTGCAATGACTCGTTACTCGATGGCCCCAAAAAACGTTGTTCCTCGTTGCAGACCTAGCGTCACTGCATACTATAGACTATAGACCAGGCTGCTCTTGCTAACGTGGGGCTCACCTATATAGCCTCACCGTTCGCATAGAGTTCTCCGATTCACAGAGCTCAGAGATCTTGCCCAATCGCCGCCACGGCAGCGGATGTTGTTTGCCGTCCATTTACGCGTGCACGAGCTTGCATACGCGAGTTGCAATGCATATATTTGTACGTGCAGACTTACTTCGTCTCTTTTTTCTGCAACCCCTATAGCTGTACAGCCACGTTCACGAACCGCGAGCAGTGTCGATATGATCAACCCTGACTCCCGCTCACCAGACCGGAACGCATCATATGCGTGGCTCAGTGCAGAACCACAGCTCCGCATTCAATTGCGCAAACTTCGGCACGACGAGGCGTTTCTTTCGCCACGAGATTAAGCCTCGCGGAATCTCTCTTCCGTGCACGCAACGCAGCCTTGCAGCGAGTGACTCTCGGGCCCCAAAGAAGCGGTCCGCGTCGTTGCGAATAGACGAGATCGAGGAGGCAACTCGCAAAATAAGTAAACATAAATAAAATATAATGTAAATGAAAAAGAAAAAGAAAGCTCGCGGCAACGCGTCTCACTCGCGGCAGAATGAGTCGTCGTCGTCTGCTACAGAAATGAAAAATCGTCTGCTCCACGTCTGTTCCCTCCGTGTGGCATGCGTGTCGTCTGCTGGCCTAGCTGTTGCGTGAACAGCGCCAGGCGCACGCATTGCCTCGAGCGGGCTAACGTCCTCGATTCCGGCTCCCCCAAAGCAACACCCCGCTCGAGACAGCAAGGGCCTGAAAGCGCGAAAAGGAAGAGAAATGCAGAGAAAGAGAGTGTGAAAATAACGTCAAAAGACTCGACACGACACAGACGAAGCCTTCCTCTTTTCTTCTCGTGGACTGAGCCGCCACGCGACGCAACGCACGACTCGAGTGTCCCAATATAGCGAGCCACATCTCTTTTCACGCGTCGTGAGCGATGCTCGCGCCTTGGTGCACGCGCCCGCCTCGAGTCGTCCATCTTACGGCTCATTTGCTTTTAAGGCGTCCGTTTAACAATGGGGATGAATGGCGGCCCGCTGACTTCGCCGTAACAAATAGCCCCCCGTTCAAAAAAGACTTAATCGCCGTTGCTCGTGGCCGTTCGATCGGTCCATACAGTGGCTTATCGACGACACTATATAAAGCGTTAGCGAGATGGATAACCCTTACCTTGTCGCTCTGTTGTTTATATATATATATATATATATATATTCTTTATACTCTGTCCGCTATGTTATCATCTCTCCCTGTCATTTTACTTCCCTAACCCAACCCCACCATCCGCTGCTGAACGCTGATGAGGCGTCAGCAGACTGCGCTAGACAGTTGCATGCAGTCAGCAGTAATTTTCCTTTATTTATCTAGTCATTTATTTAAATAAACAATCGATTGCAGAGCCACGGCAGCATATAAGCCTGTCGATAGACGGTTTGTTTTATAACTGTATACACGTACACTGGCCTGCGCTGTATAATAACGGCTTTGTGATGTTTATTATTACTATTACGATGATGATGATGATGATGACGACTATTGCCTTTCCCTTTGTATAGGGCGATCTTCGGGCGGGTGTGTCCCGGCTATGGCCGACACAAAATTGTATCACACTTATATATAGGGTTGCCAACTGTTTCGATTTGTACGAGAAGGCCCGAGTATCGATTCTGCTGGGACAAGTATGTTAAGCTCGAAGCCGAATGTCCCTCCCCTCACAGATCGGGTGTGTCATAAGCTGCGTATCAGAAAGTATTATTGACAACTAAGTCAACGCAGCCATACACGAGTTTGATTCTTCATCTACTTATTGCAGCTTTCTTAGACGTGTCCGAATGAGTACAGTTTGATCGCGTGATGAGTAGCTTTACTGGTCTTCGCAAACCGCGTGCGTCGGACTTGTTTGCTATAGGAGAAAACATCCACCACACGCAGCCACGTGTCTCGTTCTATACCCACGCGTTAATTCCCTCCTCCCTTCGTTCGCGCACACAGAGCGTTCGTAACAAACAAAATTTCGACGGCCGCCGTCAGACAAAACACGGGAAACAGTCTCGCACAAATACCCACACGCCGTGAGCATAAGAAACATATGGAAGGCCCCGCGGGAAAAGAAATGATATATAACCCTCGCGCGCGGCAGTTATTATCAATCCGACACGCTCGTACGTCCAGCCGGTTCCCGTGCAACGGCATCGCGACCTACTCCGCGCTATCAGCATAATTTCATAAACGCCTTCCAAGCGATTCCGTTTGACACGTAGAGCCTCGCCCCCGCCACCACCAACCATTCTTCTCTGCCAGCAAGCCCACACAACATACATATATACACGCACACATGTGTACATACATACATACATACCCTGTCATACATACATACATACATACATACATACATACATACATACATACATACATACATACATACATACATACATACATACATACATACATACATACATACATACATACATACATACATACATACATCACGGACGCACGCAAACTTTCTCGCCCAGCACACGCACGCGGATGTCATACATACGCGGCCGCGTTTGTGCAGCTTATCATTCTCCGTGCGAACACGAAAGTGGCACTCAGCGGGTGGCAAAGACACTTCCCGCTGCCGACTCCGTCGGCCCCCACCCTCTCGCCAGCAGCGAGTAGGATATCGACTCTCCGTTCCCATTCCGAAACTCGCAGGCTTTCACTCGCGCAGGGCGCCGTCGACGTAAAACTTTCGAGCTGCTCGACCGCACAACCATGCAACCGGCCACGTACTACGTACGCCTCCTCCGATGCCACCAACACGGCTCGTTTGCCGCTCACAGGTGGGGTTTCTGGGACACAGCGAGAAACTAGTCGTCGCTGCTAGCGAGCGTGTGTTGCTTGTGGTGATTGTTTCTTTTATTATTATTATTATTACTGAAATGAAAATAAAGGATAGTGGCGTTCTCGCATGCTCTCTCTCTCTCTTTGCGTGACGTTGGCGTGCACTCGAGCCATTCTCTTCTCCGGTGAAGCGATCAAAGGCAGTACACAGAGCGTGGACTCCGAGATCCGACCTGCTTGCGCCGGTGCGATCTCAGAGGCCGCGGTACAGAGCGCCGAGTTTCCTAGACAACATACTAGGGGCATCTGTAAATGCATGGCGCAGTTCTAATTTAATGGATCGCGGTTCTTGTAGGTCGCGAAACTGCTACAGATTTGAAAATCTGTATTCGAGAGACTGTGTGCCCGGGCTTCGAGGGAATTATTTCTCTCGAAAATCCCCGGTCCCGTAAGCTTTTTGTGGACGACTGTTATAGGTGTATTTGTCAACTCGTCGTGATTATGGCTTTATACGTATGGTACGGAGATTATGTATGGCACAGCGCAGAGGAGAGGGGGCAGATTGAGTCTTACATAGTGTTTCGTTATCTCGCCGTACACGTGTCATGACAGTGTTCCTTAATTTCACTACCTTTGTTGTTGTTGTTGTTGCCGCTGCTGCTCTTGTTTTTCTTAGCTATAATAAGGTTTTGGGGCAGCCAGCTCTTTCTGTGGCCAAATTTTCCATACTTTTAGCGGCTATAGGAATAAAGAAAGAAAGAAAATGACTGATTGATTTATTGATTGGGTTTGAGAGAGAGAGAGAGAGAGAAACCAAGATGGAAAGGTAGGGAGGTTAACCGAGGAATTGAACCAAGGCCTGGACCTGAACCCGTGACCTCGCGCTCAGCAGCGGTACGCCATCCGCTGGGCTACCCCAGTGGGTAAAGAAAGAAAGAAACAAAGAAGTGGAGGGAAAGAATAAGCAAAGAAAGAATCGTATAGTTGGAGTGTTGCCTCCACTTTTCACTTCATTTGAATTCATTGTCCGTCTCCTAAAGAAGCATAATGGATGCAGGGGAGGTGGGGGTCCCGTGCAGCATTCGCAAACGCAAATGAGGCACGTATTACGCCAGCACGGTGGGACGCGCGTTCGCGCAAAACTTGAGAGAGAGTGCGAGAGAGAGGGAGAGAGAGATGCTTGTCTTCCGTCGCGGAACTCTCGCTCGTTACGTATTCTGCGCACGCGCAGTGACACACGTGGGCACGAGTGCTATCTCTTCTGTGTGTCCGACGAAACGGAAGCGGAAAGAAAACAAAAACCAAAATCAGATCTAGATCACACTGTCGTTTGAGAAACGCCTTATCGCCGTCCTCCTTAGCCACGTGTTTCTTTTTTTTTTTTTTTTTTTTCGGGGAGTGTAATTCACAACGGAGTTATCTGGAACTTGCGTCCCCGGTGAGTTACGCAACTATATAGCTCGTTGGTGTGTATATATAGGTTTGACAGCGTGTGCGGGATTATTGGCTGTAGACAGTTTGAGAGCTGTGCGACAAACGTGACAGGTTCTTTTCTTTCTGTGGGTATATAGAAAGGCGCAGGACGAAGCGGCTTATGTAGTCTCGAAGGAGGCGCTAGGACAAACATAAAACACTCGTCTTATACGACTTTTGTACGACATTGGAATGGTACTCACGGATCTATCGGAACTGCAGTCGGGGGCATGAGCCCGTACGTAAGCTCATCGCTTTTTTTTTTCTCTAGGTATTTATGTTGTTATGCTTCATCGCTCCATTTATCGTCTTATACCGTGACAAAGAATTCTATACTGAGCTGCACAGTACCAAAGAGCAGCCAAGCTGCTTTCATTCGAAGTAGTGATGAACAGGATTCAAAGGCTCCTTCTATAACTAGCGATGAAGTTAGAAGGGCCTTGCAAGACATGACCAGGGGAAAAGCTGCTGGAGAAGATGGAATAACAGTCGATTTAATCAAAGGTGGAGGAGATGTCATGCTTGAAAAGCTTGCAGCCCTTTATACTCAATGCCTCACGACTTCAAGAGTACCAGAGAGCTGGAAGAACGCCAACAGTATACTCATCCATAAGAAGGGAGACGTTAAAGAATTGGAAGAATTATAGACCCATGTGGTGTGGTATATATGTGCTAACGGGCATGTGCTGCTCTTATATGAATACATCTGTGACGTCAACTTGGCTTTCTGCAACTATCACAACATCACACCTACACGGTGACATTCACGTAAGGCGATTGTTTTCTTGCAAATGAGGGTCGGCGTCGACGCTGTATAGTTTTTTTTCTCGGCTCTCAAAAAAAGCGCGTTCTCCCAAAATATGACCTTCAGCATCAGCGTTTGTGCTATTTAAGGATTTTGCATGGGAGATATTGAGTTAAGAGGTTTTTGCTGCTACCGAAGCGGTTCACGAAGACTGTAAAGATTTTTCCCGCTGATCAGACAATGACGAAGTATTTGTCAGAAGCCTACAAAATTTCCCAAAGCAACTGCGCGGTTTATCAGCGATAAAGTCTAGGCTTGAGCGTGTATAAATTCGTTCCATTAGCAGTCCTTCAACTCTTTCATCGCTGCTACAGATTTCAGGGTCGAACTCCCTGACGCCGCAGGCACAGCAGCCGAAGTTCAAACCGTACTCGTGGTTCTCCTCTACTGACGCCAACTGCAGTCGAGCACCTCTGTACAACGAACGCCTCTACACAACGAAATGACGTAATGACGTGTATAACGAAGGAACAACTCTGTCCCGATTCTTGTGTAAGCTGTGTGGAGCGCTACCTTTACAACGAAGTGACCTGTATAACGAAGGATTTCAGAGACCCGAAGCACTTCGCTTATAAAGGCGTTCGACTGTACTATATATACTTTTTTTTCTTTATTTATTTGTTTTACAATACATTGTCGTGGTGCAGGAGACTACAGGCGATTAAGGGTCACCTGACTACGCCTCTAGCACCACATTGTTACATTCGCCACACAACGAAATTGGAACAAAAGAAAAACAAGAGCAAAATAACATTGTAAACAGCTAGTAAGATAAAATATATACAGCAAATATGAGAAGCAAGGCGAAAAAAATGGATCACACGAATATCAATTGAAAACAGATATGCCTTTAAAGTTAATGAGAACAAGAATAAATCAACATACCGTTGTAACAATGTACACAATAAACGTGAGCATAAGCGACTTCTTTGACACGACTGGCACGCAGTGCTTAAAGTCGGGGGGGGGGGGGGGGGTGCTGCCCCCCACCACCCCTCGCCGACGGTTCCGCCGGCGTTCTGCGTCCTTTGTTTACCACGCGACGTCGCCGAACGTGAGGAAAAGGACACACGTGCTCATATGCGGGGCTGCTTCCTACAGACGCGAAGGACGCGGCGTTAAGAATAGGGAGCCTACATGCCACGCCGTTTTACTAGTTAAGAAAGGAACACAGCGACCGAGGACGCGCCGTCTGTTCGCGTGTTTCCACGCCGTGTCGCGCCGCCACCAGCTGAAGCCGACTCGCTTTAACGATTTCCCCGCTGCAGTCTGCACGCTCGACGCGGAAGCGTCGAACCTTGCCAACTATTCTCGGCGGTCGCAGCAGAGCGCCAACCCTAAACGGTGTTCCATCACTCAGCGACAAAACGGGGAGCTAGAGACCCGAACGAAAGACTGCCGACGGATCTGGGTATATACAGCGGAACGTATACACACACAATGCGTCGCAATATGAAAGTGATAATGTATATAACCCTACAAAACCCAAACACCATCTCACATCGAGAAAAAAAAAAATATCGTCGCCCAAGCACTCCGTACAGATGGTTATAACCAAGGAGGTTGAAAATTTTTTTAACCTCCTTGGTTATGACCAGCGAAGCTGAAACGTGCAGCCCGGTGTTTATCACTGGGTTAATCCCGACGGTACATTAAGGTCTTTCTCAATTATTGGTTATGCCTTTGTGTTTCTTAATGAGGTTACACACACACGTTTGGCTGCGACGGAGAGAATGACGTCACTGACGGTATATGCCCGCAGTCTGCCGTTGTCGCTTGCGTTCGATGTCTCGAATTTGCTCGGCGGCGTGGAATTAGCAGCACCCGCCCGCCCCCATTGCCGCTTGCGATTCTTCGAAATTAAGTTGCTTGAAAATTAAATCTGTCCGCCACGTAAGACAATGAATGGCTCATACCCCACCTTAAGCAATGGCTCATACCCCCGTAAACGAGGCCTCCCCAATACGACGACAGAAGAGAAGTGAAATTCTACGCTGCATGGAATGATGAGCGGCAATGTAGCCAGCTGTGGAAGAAGACGACGACGACGAACGCGGGAGCAGTGGCGGATACAGTGGAATCTCGCTAACGGTATCGGCGGCATGCAGCTCTGTATCGTTTGTAGGCGGTAAACGGCACGTTCGTTGTAATCTCGGCTTGTCTGATTCTCGCAGCTATACAGTGACAGCACGCGACAATTTGAGTTAAAGCTAATTAGTATATTAATTAATTAATTGTTCAGTAATTTGGTTTCTTGAGTCACACGCTACTGAAACTTCGCTCGAGCATGCCACACGCTATCCATGGGTATTGCGGCAAGTTTAGCTCTTAAATCAGCATATTGTTTCCAACTCGCGCAGCTAATAAGCCGCGTATAGAGGAAGAGCACGGAGAACAGCTGGTACGTTAGCGTCGATGAGTTTGGAGTGGAAGCACCTGCGTAGTGGCGCTAGTTTATACTGCATATATACGCCACAAATGGATTTCGTATATGTAGTTCAGTGCGACTCTGCAGATGACATGTACCATGCGTAGCTGCGATTGGGAGTTTCAACAGACCTTGTCCTTGCAAGGGTTGCAGACGCGTTAAACTTCAAGCGTTTATACGATTCGTACTTCTCACTGCATGCACCTGTATACTTCAAGTTCTGCCTGCACCGAGCGAGACCGACAGCATCTGTAAACTCTCAGCATCTATCTGAGAATGCGATGGAAGCAGTCGAAAAGCTCATACAGGGTGTCCCGGTTATAACGTTAGCCAAACGCTTAAATACAAAATACAGGATATCAGAGGACGCAACCAATGGTATTCTGTTAGTAGTGACGTAATACCCCAACAGGATGATTGTTTTTCATAAGTGAACTATCAATAATTAAATGCGATTAATAACGAACTTTTTAATTACTGAATTGAGGGCGCGAAAGTTCGATAGAAAAGTAATAATTGTGTCTTAAAACACCCAATGCAGTTTTCTTTCAGTGTGCTATGTCTCGCGCGTAATTTTTTTTTCCTCGTTATAAAGAAAACGCGCGAACTGTGAAAATAGCCGCATGATTACGCGTCCGCGCGCTTAAGTCTTTTTCAGGCTATTAAATAGTGCATAACGATATACTATATAGTGCTCACAATCTGAAAGCGATGCAATTTCACTGGCCCCGCTCTCTTTACGGGAAGCGCAGTGATGCCGCCGCAGTGCCATGACAGGCCATACGAGGCGTGTTAAAGATTTTAACACGCCTCGGATATTCTATATTTTCCGTTCAAGAGCTTGGCTAACTTTAGCTGGGACACCCTGTGCGTACATCTCACATTGCTTGGGAACCGCATACCTGCATTTTATTATTTTAATTTCAGCGGCACTACATTAGTTAGAGATTTCGTAGCAGGGTTTCAGACATGCAAATATATATATATATATATATATATATATATATATATATATATATATCGACTGCAGGACGAAGGCCTCTCCCTGCGATCATCACGTAAAGAAAAAAAGCGAGTTTCAGCGCAAAGTCGGCCTGTCGGAAAGAAAATGGGGGAAGGGAGGGGGGGGGGGAGTAGGGGAAGTATCGGTCAGTGTATTACCAGGGTCCTCTGCGACTCAACTACACTAACAGTATAATGTTTGCCGAGGCCATCGTTCCACGTACACCGTAAACAAAAAGAGAGACTTCACTCTTCCTCTTCAAGGCGATATGCGCTATATGGCCTCCTCCTAAGGAAACTGTTGTTGTTCTTTTCCCGCCACCCGTGTCTCCATCTCAACGCGCTGCAAAGCCCAGCGCGTAGGAAAAGAAGAAGATCAAGGCCCCTAGCTCCGAGCCAGAGGCCGTACAGACTATTATTATTGTACCCCCACGGCACAAATCGAGCTACTATACTCCCCCCTCTCACTCCTCCCCACCATCCATCCGTCGAAGCGGAAGCCAATGGGCAGGCAATCATAGGAGGGGGCGCGCACACAATACAGTAGTGCGTGCGTGCGTGTGTCATTTGCTGCCGAGGCAACTGTCCTTGAAGGAGCGATCAAGCCGCTGATCTCTGTATTTTTCAAGCCCGCGTCGCAGCGTTTTACGGCGAGCGCCACGACTTCGGTGGCGGCAATTGGCAAGCAAGCACGGACATCGCATGTGAGCAGCCTTGGGCGAGCCCTTGCTACGATGCCGCACGAGCAACAGCTCCCCCCCCCCCCCCCCCCCCCTGCCTGGAAACCTCGTCGCCCTTCTTCCCCGCTCCATAACCGCGGGGCAGGGAGAGAAGAAAACACGCCAAGCTCCCTGGAGAAATGTATACCGTGCAGCGTCATATAGTACCGAGCTGGAGACAGCTAAAAAAACCAAGGGCCCAGTACTGTACTATAACGCGTTTCTTTTTTTTCTTTCCTTCTTCTTTTTTTTTTTTTTTTTTTTTTGCATAGTCGCTTTTCGCGTAGTCGCTTCAGGGCACTCTGGCAGCGCTAGTGTCGCGAAAGACCGCATTCGAGCAGATAGTTTTAATAATATACTTATAAAGCATGTATACATGCTGCAGGAAACAATAAAGAGTGAACTAGAAAAAAAAAGTTGGGGGAGGGAGGGGGCTAATAATACATATTGTGTCTATTTTCCAGAAAAGGGGCCCTTGCCCACCGGAAAGCCATACACGACAGCTTGCACCTTTACCTGTTGAGGAGCGAAACAATCTACCTACTCCAGGCACCTCACAGGAAGCCCCACGGTGATTTCCTTTCATGCATTTATGTTTTAATAAACGTTTCCTTTTTCTCTTTCTCTCTCTCTTTCTCTCTCTCAGAAGGTGCTAGCTGCAATCAAAGAACGAAACAGCGACAACGAGAAGGAATCGAGTTGAAGAAACCAACTCAAGAGAAGAACGAACGTTTCTCATGTATCCAAGTGTTCAAGTGTTAATAAATCCCGCAGCCTAAGCTCACTCCCTGGCGGTGGTGGTAATGATGATGTTGATCATCACCATTTCCTCCTTATTCTTCTTTATCTTCTCCTTTCCTTACTTGTGTTCTTTCTTTTCTCTCTCTCTCTCTCTCTCTCTCTCTCTCTCTCTCTCTATTTTTGTATACATATATCCGGCCTGATTTAATAATAAGGCCTCGTTTTCGTTTTACTAGACCATTGTATAGCGCTTCCGAAGCGCCCTCAAGCAATTAGCTGAAAATGCCATAAGCGAGCAGGAACACCGAATAGAAGTAACAGTTCAGACAGGTATGTAACTTATTTTTCTTCTATAAGTGTATTTACACTTAATTCTCTACTGAGAAAAAAAATTGTTAGTTATTAGCGGATCGAATGAAAGCAAAACGTATCCCTCTTTCTCATATTGGCTAAGCCTATAGCGCAATCAGCTAACGTTGGCCAAGCCATTAAACGGGAAAAAAATAATAATAAAGAAAAATGAACAAATAAATACAATACATAAAACAATGTACGTGATACAATTATAAGACCTAAGGGGTTCTTTCGTCCGAACACTGTAGATCTTCAAATCGTATCTTGCACCGCCTTTTTTTTATTAATTTTTTTTTCGTGGCTAACGTTAGCTGGGACGCCCCTCTATATTGGCCCATGCCGGCTGCTGTATCGTCAGCTGTCGCGATTCGCTATAGAGCGCTGGCCAATCACGCGCCTCGCTTATGCGAGCGAAATGGCTCTGTGTAACCAGCACAAAAGCAAAGATGCCTCGGTATACGTGAGTTAGAGGAGGCACATTACATCATAAAGAAACGACACTTTTGTGTCAGTCTGTTGTCCTGCACAGCAAGAGACACCAATTCTTCGGGTGTATATATTGTTACAATATGTTACAATATGTTAGAACAATTTGTTACAATAAGCACGCATTTTTTTTAGCAATTTCACTTCCGTTGCTATATCTGGTTTTATTTGGGCGCGCAAATGTCTTAGCCTGCACTGTGGCACCTTCCTTAACCCCGCAACGTCCAAACACAGTTTCACATCAAGAAAAATTAGAACAAATTGTTCGCCTGTATTTCTGGCCTTGGAGAGTGCATTTGTACATTAAAAAAATTATTTGAATTATAACTTACAGATGGCTTGCGTTGACGTCATCGTGGCCGCCATCTTGGGATACTATATATATATATATATATATATATATATATCACGTCGAGAAGCTGCGTGAGCAAGATACGTGACAGCACGGACGGCGCGTCTTGAGATGAGCGACAAGTCGATAAGAGTGATAATCTGATTTAAAAAAAAGAAACGGTGACGGTCAAAGCGCAAGATAACGCATACGCGTGATAATGTATGATGCACTGATGACATCGTGGTCGCCATGTTCGTGTATACTATAGTACCGTGAGAAGCTGCGTCCCTGAAGTCCCGTGATGATTATCTATATATACTATAGTAATTAATTAGTGATTTGTTGGCTAAGCTATCCTTAACTAGAGGACAGCTGCGGGGGGGGGGGGGGGGGGAGGACTCGCTGCAGCGCATATAAGAAAACGCTGCTATTGGCCATATGCGTTAGGTTAGCCGCATTTAAATCAGAAGTTTGAGGCGTCAAACGTAGCGTATCAAAAGCGATCCAGTAAATAGAAGGACCCTGGTGATACGTCGAAATCTGTTCGGTCAGCGTGGCTGTCTTTTCTGCATAAACATTGTTGCGAGTGACGCCTATTCCTGCAAGGTCGTTTCTTATTCCCTTCCCTCTCAGCTAAAGCCCCTCCATATGATGGAGGGACTTTAATCTGAGCAAAGTGGCAGGCTAGAGGATTTTACCCTAGGCCAACCTGTCTGCGTTTCCTCAATAAATTACTCTCTCCCTATTTCCAGATGGTTTCGCGTCTTTGGGCCACACCAATGTCACATTCGACTGGTCGCCTCTCCCAGTTGAAGCGCTCCGCTGGTCGCGTCAAGCCAGAATGAAACTGCATCGCACAGACAGCCTAAACACTTTGGTACACCTTACACTTCAGGCACTTTATAGTATATATAGCATTATTACAGTTTTGCTAATACTAGAGGAGCGTGTTCATCGTCACGATAAAGATTATAGTTACTTTGTTAAACGACCTTTTTGAACATTCGTATATACAGCAGTGCTCTGAAACGATTCACCAATCGAATGTGCCTTAAGGCACCGCGCGAAATAACCCGTATTGATGGATGGATGGATGATATATGAGCGTCCCCTTTGAAACGGGGTGGTGGGTTGCGCCACCAAACTCTCCTTCTTATTTTGCCTAGTGTCCTACCTATATTCCTGAGAAAACACGCGGACACAACGTCGAACTTTTTGAACAATTACTGGAAACTCCGTTTTTGTACGTCTTCTTCTTCTTTCTGGGGTTTTACGTGCCAGAACCAGTTATGATTAAGAGGCACGCCGTAGTGGAACGCTCCGGATTAATTTTGGCCACCTGAGGTTCTTTAACGAGCACTACAACTCAAGCACACGGGCGTTCTTGCATTTCGCCTCCATCGAAATGCGGCCGCCGTAGCCGGGATTCGATCCCGCGACCTCGTGCTCAGCAGCCTTAGCTAACTGAGCCACCGCGGCGGGTTGTTCTTGTACCTCTCCGTTGCTTGTCACCCCCCCCCCCCCCCCCCTACTTTTCTGCCACCATACCTCCAATCGCCTCTTACTATCTACTGCGGGCATGCTTGCTTTCCCCCTACTTTCCCCGGCTCTCCGTTCGCTAGTTGGCGCCCTCCGTACACAGCTTGCACAGTGCTGCACGCTTTTGTTGTGGCATGCCACCCCGGCGCGCCGCTTCGCTTCCACTCAGCCCATGGGATGCGGGGAGACCGGAAATCACGGCATGCCGTCGGCGAGCGACCCTGCATGCCGCGGCTGGTGCCTGCCTGCATGATGTCGCCGAAGTCGACGAGAGACGACACAGGCGGCGCCGGCAAGCAAGTGTCTCGACGACTACGACGAAGCATTCCTGAAGAGAGCGCTTTGTATATATGTTAACACGTTCTTTCTTTTGCGTTACTTGTAAATACTGTGGGCTATAGCTTTTGGCCCGAGCAGTAGATAGAAAGAGAGAGATAAATGAGATGCGAAAGGCAGGGAGGTTAACCGGAAGATAGATACACCTATACTGCCCAAGCAGTAGGTGTGTCTTATAGTGTGTATTAGTGTGTATGGAAGAGCGCGATTTTCAGAAATTGGGTTAAAGAAGACAAATGATAATGCAGATCGCACGCACTGCAGTGTTGTGCGAAGCATATTTCGCGTGGGCGTTGAGAGGTAGCGCAGATAAACCAATTTGAAAAATATACTATCAAACTCATTCTATTCACTTGTATATGGCATTAATGATTACTATGGCGTTAGTAATCACTACCGGATAAAACGAAAGCCAAACTGCCCTTCTCTCTGTTTAAGTTCGAGCCAGAACTGCAGTGCGGCTGCGTCACTGTGTCATCACGTTTTCTTTCTTTCTTTCTTTCTTTTTTTTTGTTCACATTACTTTATTTTTCAGTTTGTAATACTATTACACTTCAGGTTAATTACAGCATAGGAAATATACAGACGAGGGTCCCAAAGCACACGATTGCAGCGGCACCCTCGAATTTGAAAGTGTTTTCAGATATTTAGAGCTTATACCCGCCGTGGTGGCTTATCGGCTATGGCGAATTGCATCGCTAAGCACGTGGTCGACCGCGAGATCAAATCGCGGTCCCAGCCGGCCGCATTTCGACAGGGGGCGAGATGCGAAGACGCCGTTAAAGAACCCCAGGTGGTCATAATTAAAGCTCCCCCACTCTACGGCCTGCCTCATAATCATACCGTGGTTTTGGCAGGTAAAACCCCAGAACTTTGACGTTCGTTTTTCTCTTCTAATAATCAACCTATTATCGCAAAACAGACAGAAATGAGAGTTCTGAGGGTATACTTGACCAGCCTACACTGGTTTAGTGTTTCTCTGTAGTGGTCTCGTAAGCGTAAGTGCCACTGGAGACATATATAACGAGACGACGACGACTGACGGTATTATTTTGGCTTACAAGTAAGGGGTGAGGGCCAGTGATCTTTCTACAAGCCTTTTATAATAGACAGAACTCGGACGCTACGATCGATCAACTATAGCATGGCAATAATGGGTAGTACACGGGTTTGTCTATAATATTCGTGTTTGTGGCTTCAGACGCTCTTGCGGCGTTATTTATTACGCTTTTATCTCTCTATAATTTCCCCCAAATTTTTTTTTCTATACGCACAAATGTAATATATTTCTACACGCGTGTGCAGTCATCGTGAATTGTTGCATTTATAAATCACTTACTTCGTTGAAAAAGATCGATTCGCAAAGTCCCAAAGTTGTTTGAAGCCGGAAAGACTGAGTTTAGGCAAATCCATCTACTAGCCATCATGTCCACGCAGGCTGAAGCGCCACGCCTGAAGCTCCCGAAAACAGTAACGCCAGAAGTCTCTCTAGAAGTAATTTTTGTAAGACACTGCGATGGGGAAGCAAGTCGGTGAGTGCCATGAGTCGATCCCGAAGCCGGTGGCTAGCGCCGAAGTTAGTGGCCGACGCCAATAGGGTCGCGGACAAGGTCGCGTAACTTATAACGTATGCGTCATATCCACCTTTCCAGGGTCATTTGAAACGTCACCGTCGGATTCGATTGATTGAGAAGGCATAGATCGATACAAGCGACCCTCGAAAGCGCGGCTTATGTTTCCCCGTGACAAAGTAAGCCTCGATTCATGGACATGCACTGTTTGTGATGGAGTGACAGAGCTCGACGCAGTCGTCTGCTATAACGCTCGGGGTCGTCTGCTACGCCCCGGCGCACAGCAGACGATGGGCAAACAGACGCAAAATGTAAACAAACGTCTGGTCGTCGTAGCAGGAAGC
Organism: Dermacentor silvarum; assembly: GCF_013339745.2. NCBI lineage: Eukaryota > Metazoa > Arthropoda > Arachnida > Ixodida > Ixodidae > Dermacentor > Dermacentor silvarum. The sequence continues at coordinate 187,685,170 of NC_051156.1, read as the reverse complement.
TGTCACATGCACGACGGCGCAAGCAGGCACGAGCTGTTTTAAGCCCCGCAACCCGACACCAACCGACACCAGCTGACACCCACCCACGTCGTGTTATGACGGCTATGCGACGTGCAGCGCGACTGTGCGTAGACTTTCAAGACTTTTCATTCAGCGACCGAGACTATATAATACCGGTGTCACGCGGGAAGTTTTGATCGCGATCCAACCCGATCGGGATCGAATTTCTCATTCGCAGATATAGCTCATTCGCAAAAGCTGCGAAATGAAGCCAATGACGATCCAGAAATTCGATTCGAATCGGGCTCTATCGGTATCGAAAGTGCGCCGTGTGACACCGGTATGACAAACTGTAATTTCGTGTATACACGTCATACTACGAGGTATACTTGATTTAAGCAAACTGTATACAGTGTCGCCCTAAGTTAGTTCGAAAGTACCCTAAAGGCATGCGCTGAAGAGCAAATGCCTTGTCACTGCATGCAGACACTCGCAGTATATTTCGCTGATGAGAGAAGGAGGATATGAAACATATGGCAAGCACTTTGGCATGCTCAAAGCCTACAGTCCAGGCCCGTACTTTTTAAAAAGTTCAGTAACTGAAGAAATATTTCGGCAGGATGCTATAGCTGGCTGCATACTTGAGCAGCAACTGTACCTGTGCAGGAGCGCTTGCAGGGTGTCACGTGTCTACCACGGCTAATGAATTCCAACACCGCTTACGTGCGGCCCCTGAAAATTGCTTGCCATACGTGTGACCTGAAACGCGAGTCGCCCGCTGCCAGCTAGCCCTGCGTCCGAACATTTAAATATTAGCTGGTGAAGTAGCCTAGGTGTTGACGAAGGGGATAAGAATTACTTTAATAATAATAATAATAATAATAATAATAATAATAATAATAATAATAATAATAATAATAATAATAATAATAATAATAATTGTGATGATGATGATGATGAATTGCTTATTTTGGGGCGCACGAGGAAACCGTATCATGCTACATTCGGCTGGATGAAAATGTTCTGTTTCATGAACTTTGCACCGCCTTGCGGGATTCCGTAGAACTGATTTGCAATATTCAGTTTACTATGCTACGTAGTTAGTCTCGTCATTCACAGTTTTGCTACTGTGTTAGTCACGTCACTACCACTGCCATGTGCTCCCTCTTTCTCTCTCTCTTTCATAATTGTCAATCGAAGTTTGAAAATATACTGCATTCGAAGCCAAACATCCTAAATCTTTGATTAATGTACCAATCATTACTGCTTTAATGGGGATATGTTATATAATACAAGTAGGATTTTTTTTTTTCACATTATCAGGATTCAGGCTGGGTGCCCTGCACAAGATGGCCTACGTCTCACTCGCGGTCACCATTGAGTCGAGGGTATATAGGCTTCGAAGAGGCGATGATGTAGTGAACAGAGATATGGCTATACAGTATGGCCGCAACAGCTCGTGCTTTGTTTCCAATTCTATACAGGGTGACGTCCGCCGCCGTGACACGACATATGTGGAGAAGCGCACTCGCGGAATTTCGCATATTCCCTATACCAGGGCTTCATCTTTGCACAAACATACGGCCTGCGAGTGAGCAAGCGAAATATATATATATATATATATATATATATATATATATATATATATATAGCTCTTCATTGAAAAAGCAGAGAGGACCCGCGAGCGGATCTTTAGAGGCCTGCATGATAGCCGAGGTCGCACTTCCGTGATGTGCCGGATGCCGTAATCGGCGCATGCGTCGCCATATGCGTAGGAAAGCGACTATTTTTGCCGCCAAAATGGCACGCAACAGAAGCCAACGTTATACCATACGTTAAGCAATAGCCATCTCCGCCTTTGATTAAAAATATAATTCTGGGGTGTTACGTGCCAAGACTCCAATCTGATTGTGAGGCACGCCGTAGTGGGGGGGGACTCCGGATTAATTTCGACCACCTGGGGTTCTTTATCGCGCAGCCAAAGTCTCAAGCACACGAGCTCATTTTGCATTTCGCCCCCATCAAAATGTGGCCTCCAAGGCCGGGATTGAAACCGCGACTACGAGCTCATCAGCGCCGAGCCATAGAGCCGCTAAAACTTATTTACAGCGAAGCTGTTAGCCTCTATAGTTGGCCGAGATTTTTCGTGGGCTCGTTCCGTGCTCACGCAAAAACAGTACCGCCACCTAGGGGCCGCGGCCGCACAGACAGACCCCAAAGCGGCAGCTGGAAATGGCCTTTGTCTTTGAGTTTCCGCGTAGCAGAACTACGTTTTCTGGTATATTAGAATTACAATCCTAAGCTATCATGTCTGCAGCTCGTGCGTAAGTCGTACTTTATGAATTTTCTGACGCAATTTACTTTCAGAACTTCAATTAGTCCGTCAACTCACTCGCGCTTGGAGGGGGGTCAGATTGAGGGTGTAAGCTGCACTTCCACACACGTGCGTGCGCGCGTGACAGGGAATCAAGCATTAGGCGCATTAATTAGCAGAAACGCGTGAAAATCATGTAATGTGATCTCACGTCGTCGTGGTCACGCCCAGCAAAGGCTCCACGTGCGTGTTGGTTTGGCTTCGTGTGCGTGGCGGTTTCCCACCAGTCGTGCCTTAGCACTGCAGGTGTCAACACGGATGATGGATCGCTAAACACAAGATAAACACGAGGAAAACACAAGGGAAACACCGGCGAACCACTGCTTCGCACTTCCCCAGCTTTCACGTTGAGTGGAACTGCATTACCGCCGAGTTTACCAAGGCCCCTGTTCCGGACCGGTACCTAATTTTTTTTCTTTTCTTTTCTTAAACGGGAACCTTATAACAACAAACACGGAAACACAGCTAACAATGCCAGCTGGTTCTGCCCTGTCTCCATTGCGGAGTCATCAGTATGCCTGATACGTCCGTGACCAGAAGACGTTATCTTTGACGACTCCGAACAAGAGCCACCTTCGCTCTTTAAGAGGATAAACGGGACATTGCGAAACGTGCTGACTTCAACAACGAGTGCGATAACGCCAAACACGTCGGACCGCTTTTCCGCAAGCGAGTGACGCAATGTTCACCACTAAACAGTGGCCCGTGTGGCTCACAGAGGAGCTGGGTTTAGGCCGTCGCTGTTTTGTGGTAGTGCAGCCCTATACCCTTTACACAAGATGCTGACTATGAATGGAATTCTGAGATTTCGTTCTGAAGCTACGCTGCGAGCTCTCAAATCTCTAGTTGTTGTTACTCGGAATATGTACACCGCGTAAAAAAAAAAAAAAAAAAAAAAAAAAAAAAAAGCCAGCAGTATAGTCAAGCTCACTCATTTATTCGGACAAGTAAAACTCAAAATCGAAATGAATATATCAAGTCGTGCTGTCTTGTTTATTGATTAGTTATCTTACTTTCAATTTATTCTGCCCTCTTCCTGCTATAGGGCTTTTCTCTCCCCTTTCTCCCTGGCCTGCAGAGTAGCATGCATGCGAATACATTTACACCGGCAAACATCTCTGCTTTTAAATAAAGAGCTCTCTCTCTCTCTCTCTCTCTCTGTGTGTGTGTGTGTGTGTGTGTGTGTGTGTGTGTGTGTGTGTGTGTGTGTGTGTGTGTGTGTGTGTGTGTGTGTGTGTGTGTGTGTGTGTGCGTGTGCGTGTGCGTGTGCGTGTGCGTGTGTGTGTGTGTGTGTGTGCTCTCTGCTTTGGGGAGGCTCTCTGCTTTGCAGTCGCAGCTAGAATCATCTGCTACACAGACAACCGGAAATATCCATGCTTGTAGCAGGGACCGCAATTTCGGTCGTAGTCACGTCCATTATATATCCTCCCGTGACCCGACACACGGGTCAGGGACATAATAGGCTTTCAAGTCGGCTCTAATTATTACCGTCTGGTACTTACAAATGCAAAGAAAAATATATATATATATATCTCGGTTGGGTGCTGATCTCCGTATACGTGGAGCGAACAGCCCTCTCCTCATATATTAGCAGCCACAAAAAGCCGTTTTTTACGCGAAACGCTTTCTTTAGGCCGTTTTCGTGGTTGGTGGTCGATGACCGATGGTTGGACTCGGCAAGAAAAACATTCGTTCGTTCGCTCTCTCTCTGGCCTCTCTCATTTGTTCGTTCATTCGTGCTAATCGCTTACATTGATGAGCATCGTCGGTGGTTCCTGCACACTTTTTTTTTCTTTGCCTGAACGCACAAGATGCCGCAACCGGACGTCGACCGACACTGAAAATCCAGTGTGGCCTCTTCCCGGCTCTCGCAACAGGGCGACACACGCAGTCGCGAAAGCCCATCCTCCAGACCATCCACAATGCGAAAGCGCGGACGCAACCCGTTGGAGACCATGCCCTTACAGAGACTGATTATGAACTTCCTGTTGTGTTTCTATTGACTTGATGTTGCCTTCAATAGAAAGTCTGCTGAGATTATACTGAATAAAACCTACCGTTCGGCGGTAATTCGTCTGTTCGGGAGGAGGCATAATGAAAAGTATAAACAGAATACGGAAGCCGAAACGTCTTGAAGTTTTTTTAAACCTTTTCGTTTTTGCTCGGCGTTTCTCTGTCTCCCTTCTTCATTATTATATTGAATAGCGTGCATTATTTTTGCAAGGGCACCGTTAACGCAAGCGGATACTCGATTCACTTCTCGCTTACCTTGGCGAGACGGGCCTCGTGGCCCGACTCTGTAAGGTGCCAGGACTACTTATAGTCAAGAGAAGAGGAGAAACTTTTTTTTTTTTTTTCGTTCGAGGATTCAAAGAGCCTCGGGTGGCACGGCTAAAGGCAATCAGTTTGCCTGACGTAGGCCGTAGCAACCAAGCGGCAACCGGCGAGCACTGCAGGACGACGGAACAGCAATGCATATAGTATATTCAAAATAGCGAAATCATAATGCGATACTGTCATTTATTGCTATGTGTAAGTAGCAAAACAACATCAAACGCATTTGGGACACTTTTCACTCTTTCGATATGCACTGTCAGGACAACGAAACAAAAGTGCACTTTAGAATAATGAGATATAAACCACTGTGTTACAATTGTTATAATAAATATGCGTTTGAACAACAACACACAGATGAATATGTAACATCGTGTGTTGGGTTGCCACGTTGATGTTGCATCCTGGATTTGCGTGTCAACTCGCGGTATTCGAAAGGCGCTTCACAGTTGTTTACGGTGGTCTGTGACGACACAATGGTCCACATCTATATTACTGTCAGTTTTCACAGGAGTTCACGACAAGAATGCAATTAATACAATCCATACAGCTCTGCACGTATTTGACTTCCTATCGGGGACGTATAATTTACGCATCACAATTCCGAAAAAAAAAAGAAGAATATTGAAGGTAATGTGCAGTATAAATTAATGTATACTTAAAGGGGACCCGGAGGATGTGAAATAGGTGGCGGGTTCTGCCGATAGGACCAATAAATCAAGCCGGTCTTAAATATCGGACTCAGTTAATTCGCCGTTGCCTGTGTGTGTATTCTCTTATATCATTTTTTCACAAAGGTGGACGCAAATAAAAAATCGCAAGACTATTGCGTCTATATATGCGACAATCGTTAACAAACACTAAACTTTCTGCATTTTTTTTGCGATAAAATCGTAAAAAGAAGGCAGTCGTGTTCTGATGACATCCGTAAAGGCGCAGGGAGAAATAAACGAAATGTTGATTTCAACCGGCAGTTTGTGGTCTTGCCGAAAACGTAGGCTGTGAGGAGCAAACACCGAATGTAAGTCGAGAAGAAAGACGCAATAAGGTATGTAGCGCCATTCAAGGCAGCCCAGCCAGAAATATACGGAAGCAAAAACGCGATTCATGCGTGTTCCGGTTAAGTGTGACGGAGGCTGTATACCCGGCGAGTTCCATCGAGGCGGCAATTAAGAAATTCACCAGCGAGCATGGATCAAATAATAGCCCTCGCCAGCAACGACTCCCTGGACATATAAACTTTCAATAAAGTTTCACCCTCTGTCTCTCTGCCCTTTCTTGTTTCTATAGCTTCTTGCTTTCTCTTTTCTCTCTGAATAGAACGAACCCGGTATTCTTCGCCGGACCCACTTCATATACATATACAATGTTATGTTTAGTTCACTACTTCTCTTCCATAAACAGCGCTAGCGCCTGTTTCACACCCGGGTGCGAGATATTCCTCATCGCGGTCATATATAGTGTGCCGTCGCTGCCGCAGGCAGCAGGTTGGTCGCGTAATTCTAAGCGGGGAAAGCCTAAATATGACGTATATACACTGTAGTATCTATATGTATATACAGACACACACGCAAGCAAACATACACACACGCGGATGTCCTGCACGAGGCGAGCTTCGAGGCAAGCAGCTATGGCCGCAGCTATGGTTTATTTCGTCTAGCCGAGAAGTGAAAAAGAAAAAAAAATCGGGCGGTCCACGAGTGATGGTGGCGGGCACGCAACAGTTTGTTTGTCTTGCGTTAACTCTTCGCTCATCATCGGAGTCAAAACACAAACCGGCTGAAGCGAAAGAACCGCCGCTAGATTCAGCCGCTTGCAGACGCTCTCCGTCGGGACCGCCAATTCCGTGCAGTGCGGCGTATGCTGGGGCTCGTGACAGCCAATCAGCGAAAACTAGAGCCGGCAGCGTGTTTCGGATTCGCCCATTGCGCTCCATACTATGATCCGTCCGTGTCGCTTCCATTCAGTGGGCTCGCCTGTCGTCGAGCGGAGGGCGATCCGGAGCGTCAACAGAAGATCATTATTCTTCTGGTTCTCTTTTCCGATCGTTTGACGAGGCCTCCGAGATTATTGACATGTGCGCGCGGTCTCTCGGAAGCTATGCGTGACCGGCGCAGCTTTCGCTGCACTGCATGCAGCTACTGAGGCCACCAACTCCACTCAGTGCGGCGAAAGCTATAGCTAGCACATGGCTTCCGAGATCGAATCATGTGCCTGTGATCTCTGAGGCCACAAGTCACGTGAAACAACAAGAAAACGAGAATCAAAAGGATAAGGTTCCTTCACTGAGCGCTTCTGATATTGGCCACCGCGCGACGCCGACGGAATGGACGCGTCGCGGAACGATTATAGTATGGAGCACAATGGCGGAGCCCTTCACTCCCTGAATACGCTACCAGCTGACACGAGCCGTCCTAGTCTTTCCTGCACTGCACGTAATTATGGAGGTGGAGTGGCAGTGGCCGTGCCGCGGATGTGTCGGGACTGTGTGTTACATTCTTTCTTTTTTCTCTCTCTCTCTCTTTTCAGCCCCCCCCCCCCCCCCACCCCAACCCTCTTTTTACACGGGCCGTTGTTTCTTCAACTTTGGTTCGTCTTAAGCTCTCTCTCTCTTTCGGCTAACGAAGCGGAAAGTGTATAAATACAGTACGTGCCGGAGCATACGTGAAACAACCTACACGCACGAACCCACAAGGCAGCGTATCTAAACAACGCTTCTTTTTATGGGAACGTGCGTGGAGTCGAAGGCGATTCGCGTCCGTGTTGGTGGTGGTTGTTGCGGCGAGAGCTTTTCTTTTTGCAAGCTCCGCTTGGTCATCGACGGTGCCCGCTGCTGAAGTAACGCAGTGATGATGGTGATGATGATGACAAGGGAAAAAGAAAACAATACAGTCAAACCTCGATTTAACGAAACTCAGTACAATCGAACCCGGATATATCGAATCTGAAGGGGATCGCAAAAAAAGTTCGATATATAGGTATACCTACATATACAAACATTTTCGAGGGAATTTTACTACGGTTCGTTATACACAATAATTCGTTGTATGTGGGTTCGATGTCTCGGGTTTGACTGTATTACGAAGTTTTTGGTTTAACGTACGAAGTGCTTCCCCAACACGCGTTTATAGAATCCGATGCGCTGAAAAAAATCGAAGCAACGAAGCGAACTCAACACCTGGTTTCAAGTTCAGGAACCATAATGTGTATGCAGGCGGAACTGTTTGCATGTTTGCTCTTTATCAAGTATTATGTTATTCGATCAGTGTGCTAAGTGTCTTCAATTTAACGAGTCTCTCTATGTAGCGAAATATTTCTAATTTCTCATCGAGTTCGTTAAATCGAGGTTTACCAGCATCGTTGCCACAACATGATTACGTCATAATAACCGGGCCCATCTAATAGGTGACTAATGCCTTGTGTGGCTTGGCCCGGCAAGCTAACAAGGCAATGAAGAAAGAAAACGGTAAGGAGCGAGGCTACCCTACAGGCGCATACATAACATCCAGTCTGCACCCTCTAAGGACCTAACACAATAAAGTGTGTCAAATTAAGCAATTAACAAATATTCACACCGACGTAGCAGGGAGCAACAGAGCAAAAAACCTCAGCAATCTACGCAGTACATCTATATAAGCAAATCTATACCGGAAAGCTATCGATTGACTTCCGAAATAGTCCTCCAGAATCATATCGCGGGGTTGGGGTGCACGTGAAACGCCAGAATTTATATGCGTATATATTTACAATCAGCTAAAAATATTTTTATTTATTTGTATTTTTTTAACGCGATAGCGTTAAGGGCCCCGTGTCGAAGAAAATCCGGTGTAGGCGTCGGCGGCGTTGTCCGTTGTCCGGGAAAATTACATATAGGTATATATGTAACTATAATACATGTAATAGGTATATATGTATATGTATATGCACGTATAGGTATACGCCACGCTTTGCTTTGTGACATGCGGTATATGAGGGTTGTATTGCCACAGCATTCTATCACTAAAGTTGCTCAGTATCTCGTCTTACATTCTTGACAGAGGAATTCCTCGGAATTTTGAGAATGACAGCCCACGAACAAATGTCACGAAACAAAACACCGACAGCGCATATGCCTTTTATGTTAAATCTTCTCAGACTGAAATATTCGTAGTGTGAAACAATAACAGAAACCTGAAAACAACGTAATTTCTGTGGCGCGGCTGCGCACTACCTCCGGGATCGGCCCACGCAAGAGGCCGCGTTTCTACCAGAAAGCTCGCCTTCGTGCATAAATAGCGTTCGCCGCCAGCGTTTCCCGGTAAACGTTACGGCTGCATGAGCTGCAGTTGCCGGGAAGCGTGAGAAGCAGTCGGGCATCTTTGAATGCTATTGCGTTCCACTCTTAAAGGCGAAGCTCAAGCGTCCTCCAAGTTTTTTTTTTTTTTTTTTTTTCTCTCTCTTTCGATTCCGTTTTAAAGGAAACCGGGTGAACTGTTGTTTCTGTTTTCGGTTTTGGAAGTTCCTAAGCCCGTCCACTTATAAAGTCTTTGCGGAGACGAATGTCAGCGCTGGGCCGAACGTGTTCGCAAATGGCGAGGCAATTAGCCATCGTGCGACGCTGTAATTATGCTGCAAATGCAGCGAATTAGGTTTTGATTTATCCCACATGCGTAATGGCCAGATTGTGCAACAGAAGGCCCCTGGGCTGATGTATGAGGACGGCATAGTTCTACTATAGCGCACTATGCAAGTGATTTACAGAGACTTGCGAATATTTGCGGCAACGCAGCGACTAATCTAGGCCTTAAGTTTAGCGCACGGAAATCGGGAATTATCTCTATGTGAAGAGACGAGTAATTACGTGATATCAATTGCTTCTAGAAGGGCGGGGATTTAAAGCGGGTGGAAGCAATTAACCGGCAGGCAGCCGATATAATTGCAAGAGGCGTTTAGAGTATTGGTGCAAAGAAAAGCATGGAAAAAATTGATAGGACCGGATACGATACATGCATAGGTAACTGTACAGGGCAGATATACATGTTTTAAGGCAGAGCGAAAAGATTAAGGAGGCATAGACAAACTGATAGACTGATAAATATCTTATAGATTACTTGATTAAATCAAGCAGGGTATGTGACTATTTGTTGCCTTGACTATTTGTTCAAAAGGGATGCCAATAAATCATACTCATCATCATCATCATCATCATAATGCACCCAATTCTTCCGAAATTAAGTCCGCTTCAAACTCTGCGCGTGCCCGGGTATAGTTTTCTCTGACGCGCCATAGGCGAGCAACGAGGTGAAACTCATAGGTCGTTACACATCGCCTGCTAAACAGTGCTACAACAACAACAACAACAACAACAACAACACAACAACACAACACAACAACAACAACAACAACAACAACAACAACAAACAACAACAAAGTAATATAATCATATATAATAATAATAATAATAATAATAATAATAATAATAATAATAATAATAATAATAATAATAATAATAATAATAATAATAATAATAATAATAATAATAATAATAATAATAATAATCGAAGTGCTGTTTACTTGCATTTCCCAATTAACAGAGCGTGCCGACCGAGGTCTTAGTTTCCTGTCATTCTCCAAAAAACGGCGTTGGCGTTTTAGTCTTGTCGTCCATAGGCGACGCGATTCTCTGAATGCTTCGGTGAGCCCCATCCCCGGACACGCCCCCGTTCTAAACCGTTGGGGATGGTAGGCACCTACAGGTACTTCAGCTATTTTCTGTGATTTTCTTAACTTCATCTTATAAAAAATTAATTTAAATTATCATGTGCTCAGCAATGGCATTTTCATTACGCATACCAAGTTTTATCTAAAAAACATTGCGAAATGTTGGGTATTGTAAGCTTGCATAATTATCCGTCTTTGCATTTTGGTCAAGGAAGATTTAATAAAAATAACTAATGCAATAGAGCGTTGAAACTGCGAAATCTCCAAGCGGGCTTTTGAATGAACCAGAACAATAACGTTCGCTTTTGAAATTCGCTTCAAAATAAAATTTTCCACACTGACATCCCAATATGACGGCCATTCGCTACGAACTTTTTGTTTTTTCTTTAGGCAACATAATCGTTCTAGTTCAGTAGTGCAGTTGCACTACTGAACTAGACCTGCACTCGTGTAGTGCAGGTGCATGTTTCTAGCTCTTTTGAAGAAGGAGTTGTGCCAAATTGCTATGGAGAAGCCAAGTTGATTTTTATAGGCGGGAGGTAACTATGGCGCCACGTTTGAAACACTTCTAGTACTTGTTTTGGCGTCAAATTTGGAGGATATATTCCTTGTGAAATGAAGCTGTTTTTTTTTTCTTTTTTTTTAAAGCAATATAGGAAGAACGCTTTTTAGAAGTATTTATATTACCATGTTCCCGTAAGGGAAGACTAAAAATAAACGCGAAGTCAGTTTGAACTGACTGGCCATTGCTTGAAAACTTTATATTTATTGATTTCACGGGAACAGGTTGATTAGTAGACGTGAAAAAGAAGGTCAGAGTTTCAGTTATTGGATTTCGCGCCGAATGAAACCCCAGCGACGGTACGGATGCGAGAACTTTTTTCACATTTGGGCAGAGTAGAAGCAACTCGGGTGTCACACCGTGCGCTTTCGATCGCGATTGAAACAGATCGGGATCGAATTCCTCGATCGTGATTGGCTCCTTTGCGCAAGCCACGGAAGTGAGCCAATCGCGGTCGTGAAATTCGGTACCGATCGGTCTGGACCGCGATCGAAAGTGCGCCGTGTGATTAAAGTATTATATGGGTGTCACACTGCGCAATTTCGATCGCGATCGAGCCCGATCGGGGCCAATTGGGATTGAGCAATTCGATCCAAATCATGCTCGATCGCGATCGAAAATGACTGGAGTATTAGCGAATTAGGGAGACATTGCGGGAATATGTGTCTGAACCTCGCGAAAAGCAATAATGAACGAGGAGAAGAAAAAGGGGGGGGGGGGGGGGGGGGGGGGACTGAGGCTTCCGATTTTTTAAGGTCACAACGATTTGAAGTCAAAAGAACGTAGGATGTGGGTTCGGATCCCGCCGGCGGCAACTGTTTGTTCGTCCAATTTCATTTCCGCACCTTACCATTTCTACATTTCAATTAAAGACATCAGTTCATTTCCCAAGTGCCCTCCTGGGTTTCGTTAGGAAAAAACACATAGGCGTGACTCTCGTGGTCGACTACATATTTATTGCCTGTGCCAATCAAGATAACAAGTTGAACACGCTAAATGTCATTTTATTATTGCTTCAAAAAAGAAGCAGAACAAATAGCGTAACGACTTCATTGAAGCTGATAGGGACGATCTACTTAGAGCAAAGGTATACCACGGACATCAAATGCAGGGTGCATCTCAGTGCTAGCTGAAAACGGCCGCTCGAGCGAAAATTTTATGCCGGGCTATTTGAATATATACAAAGTAACATTCTTTCTGATAAGGCGCATGATTAGGTGCGTCAACTCGGCACTGAAGGCCGTCAAACTGTAGCAACGGACACTGAGAAGATAAGAACGATTCTCAGAATTCGCTTGGACAAGGCGTATGCTTATCGGTAGGAGAGCACTCTTGGGATGGAGATGAAGTAATGTAATAAAAAAAAAAAGAATAAGAGGGGGAGGGGGCACTGTTCTTTTTTTTCCCCCGTCAGTGACAATGCAGACAGTCTTCAGAAGCCGCTAGATTCCGTCCGACCACGCATCGAACTAGAAGCAGGCTTATTCGACACTGCTACATACACATCGTGCATTTTCGCCCGAACGGATAAGTTTAACTGTGATCAGGATTAATTTAGAACGGAACACGACACTGTGTGGCTCTTAGTTTGCTGGCACTTCATCTGTATGTACTGGCTGGTCAACGCACAGCACAGGGCGACGGCGCCACCAACGACAAGTCGACTGATGCAAAGCGGTGCGCTTCCACACTTGCCATAACGAAATATTCGCATACGCACATTCGCAAAAGGGAACACATGGGTGTTTCCTTTAACAATGGACCGCACTGTACACGTGATGCCTGTACATCTGCATGACAATAGGTCGACGAACGGGACTATCAGCAAACATCGCAAACGAGCTTTAGAAACCCAACGAGGCGAGTATAGGCGGAAGTGAACCAAATTTTCGCGATATCGAAATTACGCTATAGCGCGATCAATCTACTCGAGAAGGCGCAAACGTCGATTCCGCTCAAGCGACAGCTGCACGTAGTGCGCAGACTTTTACGGTGCAATGAGCTCGCCTGCGATTGCAAGCTAGCCAATTACTGCTTGCTCTAATGAAACGCTTACCTGCGTCAGCGGCCGAAGATCTTTATCCGGAGTAGCCGCCGCGTTTGACGGATGGCGCCAATAGCAGACGACGAAGGAAACCACGGCGACGAAGAGCGCTTCACTCCGACGCCGAGCCATGCTCGCGTCGTGCGGCTTGCCTTTTTCCTCACTCCTCACGTTCTGCTCTCTCCACCGCTTTTGAGAGAAGTTCATTGCGGGGAAAAAAGAAGAAAACGGGCCGTCACACTCGCTTGCCGAAGAGCTCAACAAAAAACGAAATGAAAAACAGCCCCGAGAAACGACACGTGCGCGTGGGTACGTGGCGCCCTCTGTCCAAAGAGACGAGAGGCGCCGGAGCGACGAGCAGACGTCGCCTCGTCGTGCGCATCAACGCGTATCCGCCGGCGTTGTACAGGCCTCAAGGCTGCGTGTTCTGCGTCGAAGAAGCCCGAAGAAGACTCTCGTATCCTTTCACGTCTGCGGAAAAAGGTAAATTCACATAGGAAAATGTCAAATTACTGACGGTTACGCTCGATCTCGGGTTTCGTTTCAACGCTTTGAGCTACTCTTCGGGGCGCTACGTTGCGGGTTACGTGTGATAACGACGCAGTTGGCACCTTCGTCGTTCGCCTTGCCGAGCGCCCTCGGATTAATTATCTGCCGACAACAAAACGAATTAATTCGATTTTTTTTCTCAATCGCATTTAGCCATACGTGGGCCATCGTGCTCGCATACCGTACCCGCGCACCTGCGCCCTACGCGGTGGCGCGACACATGTGCGCGCGCGTGTCAATCTGGTGTCTCGTGGCAGTTTGGCCGGCGTCGAAAAATTGCTCGTGAAGTACAAATCGTTTCGCGTCGACGTTCGGCGAATTGTGTACGTCGGCTTTTCGCGCAGTAGAGCGAATGCGTCGAGCTGTGTTTATTGCCCCAGCTTGCTACGCCGTACGTTTTACAAGCGGTACTATCGCGTCGAACGGTAAAACGAAGAAAATAAAAATAAAAAAATAAATACCACGTACGCGTTCGTTCTCGCGTTGGAAAATTGAACTAAAAAATATTAACGCTTCAAAGTGGGGAACACATTTTTGCGCTAGACGAAAAATATGCGGTCCTACAGGTTTTCCAAATCGGCACTTTTTTTTCGGTTTCGGTGTGTAAAGCGGCCGCTAGACATTTAGACCGGAAGTTGGGCCGCGGACAGGAAGTTGAAAAAATACGTCGTCTTGCGGTGGGTACGCGCCGAAGGCAGCCATATTGTTCACTTGATGTAAAATCTCATCCAATCGAAGGGCTAAAATAATTAATTCTAGCTTTTGTGGATATTATGTCGAAGCTCTGATGTCTACTCTAGGGCCTAGAGTGGTTATTTTATGAGTGTGCGACCGGCAACGACCCGTATGAGGCATCGCTCTCCACCTATGAGGACCCCAATCCATCCCTGTCTCGCTTTGCAATGAGCCTACCTCAGAAGTCAAAATATTCTGGGGTTTCGCCAAACATAGCGCAGCAGTCAAGAGGACCTCACACGTATCCTTTTCGCGGATTTGGGCCTCGGATCTACCCGCAGTGTGTCGACGAGCCGCCGAAAGGTTTGACTTTGGCTCATTTTTAACCCTAAACTCCGCGATATTTTTTCCCCCTTGGTCGGCGGACGCTCGCAGGGGCCGTCGACTTTTTAGGCCTAGGCGCATGACCCGCCGTCGTCGCTTTGAGCGTGACTGTGTGTATTTTTTTTTTTGTTATCCTCGCGGGCCGCCCCGGCCTTTAGTCGGAGCGTCCGATTACGAGACGCGGCTTTTATGCGACGTCGACGATTTTGCCGGCCACTTTCGGACCGTTTAGTGTCGCCCAAAGGCGAGCATTTCGCTGCCGACGTCGGCGGCGTAACAGCTGGGTTCACGGGCCGCCAAAACCGCGCGGCGCCGCTCGAAGTTGTTTCAGTTTTGTGAACTCCCCGCGAAATCGTCGGAAGAAAACGTCGCAGGCGGTGTCGTGTCTTTGAGTTAAGCGGCGAGCGGTTGCATCTCGGTCCCGACCGACCGGCGATCGGAATTTTGCGGACGCGGCCGCGCGGTGACCCTGACTGCGATTTCGCTGGCCCAAATATTTGGGTCAGCGGACGCCTCTCTCGCGGTCGGCGGGAGACGAGGCACCGCTCACGTCACGCGTGCAAACTCGCGGGGGGGCCAGCGGCATGGAGATCTTCCCTCGGCGTGTCCCCGTGCCTACATCTTTTTGCAGCCGCGGTCAAGAGATGAGACCCGGCGAAGGCCGGCCGCACCCCGCCTCCTTGGTCTATCAATGGTTGCGCCATTGCCTCGCGAGCTCGTCGGTGTCTCCCCCCGAGCTAGAAACCCCGGGCCCTGAAACGCTTCGCCGCCGTGTTTCAGTTCGTTCTTGTCAACTCGTACGGCCGGAAACCGGCCTGCTGTGCTTCGCGGTATCGAAGCTGTCGGGGTCGTACACCGGTAGTCGTGGCCTTGGCCGTGTGCCGTCTTGTTCAGACACACCTTCAGTTTTCAGCCGCAGGCATTACGAACGAGCCGTATGCACGTCGAGCCGTACTACACGTTGAGGCTGGAACCGGCCAGCCGAGATGGTTTTTCTTCGATGTTCATGAGCTAGGCAACGGGGTCGGTAGATTGGACGTCATTGTGGACTCCCCGTAGAAAGAATATGTCAGTGTGACAGCCCATCGGTTGTCACCGGCACTCTTGGTCGAGGCTTAAACTTCTGTAACGTCGACTAGGCTAGCCACTTGTCATTTTTGAATTGTATACTCCCAGCCGTCAGTGAACTCTACGCTGTCATGCTTGGACTGCTGCCCATCACAGGGCTTGATGGCCTGTGCACAATTACACTGCCACAGCCATTACTGCGAAGCTCATTTCGCCCTCCGACGGAGTAATTAGTAATTTTCTTGCATATAATCATTATTCTCACAAATTTGACCTGATTCCTGGTTCTGTAACCACCATGCAGTTCGAATTACCAGATTCATGCCTTTGGGCAAACTGTATCTAGAGTTTTTCTAGTTTAGGCCATTTTGCGCATAAATGGCTTCATGTTACTTCAGTACAATTACAATTAATGTAAGTGTTAGTACTGTTGCACATCTTGGTTTTGATTGGTACAGTTAGCAAGCATGTGCGTCAAGTAGTTGTCATTGATTTCATTATTTAAGTTCATTGGGGCCTTGAGTGGGCAAGGAAGAATGCTCACATATGCAGCAGGTATGCTGGAACAGGCTTTCCGTGTGTGCCTCATTCTCTGTTTCCATTCCCTTGGCACAGGTTGGAGTCATGTAGAGGTTGCAGAGGTTTGAGAGCTGATCCTACCACATGTCCACATGCACCAATGTTAAAAAAGAGCTGAGGCAAAGTTTTCAGTGCAACACAAACTAACTCAAAAGATGAAGGCTTGCAGAGAGAGAGAGAGAAAAAAAAGTCTGTGTGCTAGAAGGATGGGCTTGATAAGATGACATCTGCACCTGGTCAATTCTATCTGTCATTCGGGTTATCTACAGCTGTTCTGTGAATGGACATTTCAGATAGGTCACAGCTGTGTGGATCCTCGCTGTTAGGTGAAAGCAGGCCTCCTTTCGAAGGCTTAGCTGCGTGTTTCGTGCCAGGCTGTCTTGTCAGAGAAGCAAGGCATAGCATTTTTGTGGGGCCCTCTGGAATCTTATCAGAAGTTCAAAAGCCTCTCCCCCTTTTTGCATACTTGTGGCGAGGGTATCCTTAATCTTGGATGGGGAGGGCATTTTGCTCAGAGCTGACATGAGTCATTTCTTGTTCGCTGTGCAGACAGCACTGTGTGGGCACCCCCCCCCCCCCCCCCCCTGTTATCCTTAATCTTGTTGGAGAGGAGGAGTTGGGGGGTCCTTTTGTCTCGGCCTGGCACTGAGTTAGTGCTTGCTAGCAGTGCAGACTTCCTGCACCTCCTGGCTGATGGAAAACTATTTCGACCCCTACTCACATCTAAGAGGAAGGCGTGACATCGTGTACTTTCAACATTGGGGTCAGTATCTTCAGCATTTCTTTTTAGGTCGCTTACTTCACCTATCAGCCGTTCACCTTTTCCCCCATTATTTCCTGTACTGTACTTGAGGACCAAAGAATCTCTTTATTGCACTACATTCCATTTTCAACAGTGGTTGTGTAAAGCTTGTGCGCTGTGCTCGCTAACCGTGTAGTAAGTTGCTGTTAAAAAAGCTTTTTTTCAATGCTTTGTTGCGGCAGTTGTGCGGAAAGCAAATAAGGAGCTGCCTGATAAGAGTGTATTTAATGTCCAACCTCACAAGTAGCTTTGGTGTTTTTAGTTGTGTGGGAGGATTTGGTCTTGGTAATTATAAAGCACTCCTTCACCGTGTAGTCCTTATGTACTGTCTCCTAAATGAAGTGAATTGACAGCTTACATAGAAAGTAGTCTGATATTTAATTACCTCTGTAATGACGAAAACTTTGTGTAGTTCTTCAGAAATGTTGCTGCAAAAGGGTGCTCGTGTGATAGTCCACTTGAGCACGGCATTGAAACGTGCACATGCTGGAGGCTATATTTGTAAATAAATATGTTTCCTATTTCATGGAAGCATTTTCTTAGCTCTTTGACAGTCGGGTTACGTAAATTTGTGCTTAATTGAGAGACACCAACTGTTGTAGTGTAGTTCATCATCAGCCTATATTTATGTCCACAGCAGGATGAAGGCCTCTCCCTGCGATCTCTAATTACCCCTGTCTTGCGCTAGCTGATTAGTGTAGTACTGGTCTGCAAGCAAAACAAAATAGAGGTATCGTTTCGTGACGTTGAACCTAATTTGTCTTGCATTTGGTTGAGTGGAACCCTGCAAGGGGCTCTAGCCATCATACATAGCAGCTGGATGATCTTGACTTTATGCAAGTTTCTTTATACGAGTTTGCAGCTGCAGCTGTATTGAGTTCATTTGTGGGCACCTACTTCTAAGCACATGTGCACATAAGTGTGAACAGCTGATGCCTACATGGCTCCTTGCAGGTCAAATTGAAAACACTTCCAGATGGCACTGGGACGTTGCCTACACAGTTCTGCTTCCTGTATCAGTCTATTGTGTTAAAGTTTCAGCCTTAATTCCAGTGTGTCGTGTTTGGCATGTACTGCGCACAGCACAATGAAGAGTAGAATCCTCTTTATTGTTAGATGGGCATTGCTTCACTTTGTCGCAGATAGTGCACTGTAGGTAGTGCTCAGTGTATTTTCATTTTTAAATGATTTTGTAGTGTGCTCGAATGTCACACTACGAAGCTAATAAAGAGCAGTACCAGAAGGGGTCAGGATGCCACTGAAGACTGTGCGACTTACGTGCCCAGGCAACTACTACCATTGCTCACAAGCATTGACTCTTAAACCAAGCAGCAATTCAAAAATATTGCTGTCGTCGTCTCGCAGTGCATCAATTGTGCGCTTTAGGTAAGTGTGTGATGCACCATACATCAGCACTAGCAAACACCTCCACAACACCCTTTTTTTTTTTTTGTTAATTCATCGGAGCTGAACTGCCAGAATCCGCCACAATGGTAGCATTGAATAAAAGGAGGGTGCACTCTGTTTTATACATAGTAGGCAGCGCTCAAAGGCTTCTCTCATCCAGGATGAAATAAGTTTCACATATGGAAGAAAGATATAGGCACGTGTCATGTAATTCGATGTAAAATTAAGTCGTACTTTTAGGTTGGAAAATGACATATTCATTACGTGGAAAGGCATCTAAGGGCTGAACCTATTTACCATGAAACCAAGTGGAGCACATGTTTCTGCCACCAGCGGAAGCATAAAAGTGGGCAAATAAATGCGTAATTTGACATAAACTTGCGCTTACAAGTTGTAGCTGAAATATATGAAGTAATTTATTACTTGGAAAGCGTTGCACATTGAGTGTAACTGCATGGCGACACATGCGGAGCAACTTCACTGACACACATGCAGATTCAATGACTACATGACCTGTGATACTTCTACAGTGTTGCCTACTATGTATGAAATGGAGCAAAGTCATCATTCGGAATGCCCTTGCGCCCGTGTTTCTGCGAAACTGATTAAGGTCCCCACAAGAGTAATCATGCTTGCATGAATGCAGCGGAAACATTGCATCAACTTTTAAGGGTGTGACATCTCATGTAGGCATCAATTGGCCAAAAAGGTCTATCGATAGGCACAGAGTTGCCAACAAGGGTGGTTTGAGATAGAAGCCCTGCATTTGAGCAGTGCATGTAAACAAATGTTTAGGATCGGGAAACATGAGAACAGATTGACTATGGGATGGCAACCGCCTGCATTTGCTGCAGAATATGGAAACAAAACTTCATGACTGATAGAGCAGGTTGTTGACTATTTCCTGTCATGACTGATAGAGCAGGCTATTGACGATTTCCTGTTATGGCTGATGGAGCAGGCTGTAGACAATTTCCTGTAACCAACAGGGTTCCAACAAGTGTGGTCCCAACAGCGGTGGTTTGAGAACAGATTCACTGTTATTCACATGAGAACAGATTCACTATGTGATAGCAATCGGCTGTGGACGACTTCCTGTCACCAGTGAGGGAGTGTTGATGCGAGTTTCCAGTACATGCTAGAAAGCAGTTGTATCTTTAACAATGCATGACATCTATGTTGGAAAGTTACTTTTATTTGCGGCTTGAGCGGGACCAGGATGCAATTTATGAAGAGGCTGAAGCAACAGCACCCGGCTACTTTATCGACCTCGTAGTGATTTAGAGACACTGTAACAAATACTTGGTTAAGGTACAGTATGGTATCTATGAAATAAACAACGCTAAAAGAATGGGCATAGCCACTGTAAAGAACGTAGCTGACGTGCGTGTGCTTTTGGTGCGTTTCACAACCCACGACCATTTGTGTGGGATGTGTGATCAGGAAAATGAGGCCTGTACAATGTAAGGATTCCTTCTGCTAGATTCTATTCCTTTATCATACATTGCTCTCACATGGCCTATAGGGCTTAAAGTGAATGGGGAGCCACTTTCGAGGTTCGAAAAGGAAAATACCATTTTGCCACTTTCCGAGCGCATATGCAAGTGTCCCTGCCAGACAGTAGTAGTCCTCGCAGCTGTGCTGCTGAAATTTTAGTGAAAAGCAATATTGAGGGAAATGCCGAAGAGAATGGCATCTGTACATTTCTTCAGTGAATTTAAGGACCATCAGGTCTGTTCACCCTTTCAAACCCACTCCCATTGTAAAATATTTTTATTTTGACCTCCCTGCCTTTCCATCTCATGGTTTCGTCACGGTACAAACATTACGCACTTTTTTTTTCCGTAGTTGCCCTCCAGCCCACAAAGTACTATTAGCTATGGACTTCTACCAGCATGCTTTGCATCAGCGATGCCATGGTGAAACTTGTGGTGAAATCAGTCAATTGGAATACCATCATTACATTATCTCCTCCTTAGGTTTGCTGAAAGTGATAACTTTCATGCGTGTCACTAAGTGGCAGTAGCTTGATGGATTGCAAGATGCACGTTCATGTGAACAGCGACACCGGTGAAAAAGCGATACAGCAGGAGCAGGTCACTATGATACACTTCTACCGTATTCGTGTACAGCATATATTAAACATTCTTTGGAAGTGACATCAAAAGGTTGGGCGTTTCGTGCATGTGTTCTGAGGTGACAGGTCTTTCTGTATTATTTATTTATTTATTTAGAAAACACCTTACAGGCCCTGTCGGGCATTGAGTAAGGGGGGGCAATGTAACAATGAGCTGTTGAGTACAATGGAAACAACTCAAAAAATCTACAACTGTCCAGTGGCTGAACTAAAACACAAAACAAAGCACAGAATGCCCAAGCATAACAGCAAATAGGGAGATTAAGCAAAAAGCGCGCACAGATGTTCACGGAATATTTTACGATTGGTTATCGAGACAATTTCATCGGGAAGACCATTCCAGTGAGATATGGCACTAGGTACAGCAGATAAATTGAAAGCAGCAGTTTTACCAAAAATGCGCTTGAAGCTAAGATGATTATTGCATCAAACAAATTTTCTCTACAGTCATTGCAATTAGCAGAATTATTTTTGTAGTAGGATTAGAGCTGCCACTGGAAGAGGCAATTACTAAACGAAGGGCAGATATTGAACCAGAGTTTCAGCCTTAGTTTCATGAGCAGGAAATTCTCAGGATTCAGGTGCTCGTTTTGCACATGACCGAAACTTAGGCGTAGGCCTACATGTTTCTTTTGACAGCATTTCACACACTAGAAGCCATGGCATGACATTTCTTGCTCCCTTGGCAGCATTATGTAGAGCTATGAGGCTAGTTTGATTCACTCATTGCATGTGCCGCAGTAGTATGTGGGGCACTGTACCACAACCTTGATTATTCGTGCAGTAGTGCACTCCCTGCTTGTTTTTTTAATTGTGGCATGGGTCAGGCATGGATGTCATTGCGCGGGGATTTCTGAGGTGGTGCAGCCAGTTTGCAGAGTTGCAGCTGACGTTTGCCGAGGTCACAGCGAATGCTGCCACAATGTTTCCAAAGGTCAGGCGAAAGCTTTCTGAAACCTTGTAGCAACGTTTCCCACATAGCCAGAATTGTCCGTGGCACTTGTTGGGCACTGCGAACTGTTGCGCTTTGAAGGGCTCATTGATTTATACATGATGTCGGATTGAGCAAGCATAATTTCATGGGTGCAGCACCATGCTAAACTTTAAAGGATGGACGGAAAGCACAACGTAGTTGTGTAAGCTGAACCCGCAATGAAGGTCTCGCACATTTCCGATCGCTGCACGATTAGGTCAAGCAGGTGACATGGCCTGCCTTTCAGTGTTCAATTTAGAGCAGGCACTTGAAACAAGCTGTACTGGCACCCTCAGAGATGCACCACCACCGTTTGGACTTTTCAGGAACGGGGCTGGAAATCGCATGTGAATCAAGCATGTTCGTATGTACGAGGGGTACGGGTTTTTAATGAGTACCAACACATATTTTCGAAGTTGTACAAGCTATACGACGCGTGTAAAAGGAAGGCTCTTCTTTGCAGCTGTGGAGATTGGGGGAAACCTACAAGGATTTTAATTTGATGCTAAAGTTGGTCTCAAATTGTCAGAACTGACTTCATCGACATTATCGTGATGTTATGACGCAGAGCGAGATTTGATGGACGTGTAGAATTATGGCTAGATGTGACGATGTTTGTCATAAAAGAAATAAACTAGTGCTGTGCATCTTTATTCTGGCTTGTGCGGCAGGGGTAGGACTCGCAGTACCAAAGAGATCAGTGTCATGATGCATTGGCCTTAATGGGTAGCAAAACTGAAACTGGTTTGTAAAAACAAGTCTTATAGCAAAAATAAGTGTGTTACACATGCCAGTATTTTTTGTAGGGTTTAGAGGGCTTGGGCATTCATTTAATGCGAAAGAAAAGCCGAAAATGTCATTTTAGCGGTCCTGCGACGCTCCGGAACTCTAGTAATGATTTTTGAATTTCACATAATCACTTACTGTTCTTAATTAAGAAGGCACAGCATCATGCCATTCTTGAAAAGTTTTATGCAAAATTGTTAGAGTCTGCATCTCCATCTCTGCAAGGTGTATAAGTAGATCTACACTTCGATTAGCACTTGCGATGTACTGTGCCGATAGTTTCTCGCGCCACCTCCGTAAAGCATGCGTGGCTGCTGCGATAGCCGACTGACAAGGCTAACACCCGTTATTACAAAGCACTGCATATCTGTTTACTGTTGTACCAAGCAAATGTATTTCTTCACGGTATAGGTAGCCAAGGATTAGTTTTAAACCACTGGTCTCTGCTGTAATGTTCATGTATTGTCTTCACAAAACATTTCCTTGGACAGCGATCCCGTGTTTAGCTGAAATGGATAAGCAAAAACACCCGTGTACTTAGATTTAGGTGCACATTAAAGAACCCCAGCTGGTCCAAATTTCCGGAGTCCCCCACTACGGTGTGCCTCATAATCAGATCGTGGTTTTGTCACATAAAACCCCATTATTTAATTTTTTTTAAATAATCGGCAATTAAAAAGTAGTGGAGCTACTGAATGTTCCTCTTTTGTGGGATTGAAGTAGACCTCTACGTGTAACATTTTATTGAGGGCAAAGGAGGATTCTCTAATGCTAGGCATTTTGGTCACCCCTTCAGAATAATATATTTTCTTAGTTTTGAGACCTGTCAAATCGTTTGAGCTTGTAGTTTCTGCATCATTGGTAATTAATTTTGCTGTCTTGGAACAATCTTTGTGGTGTCAGAAGAGTTGGAGGGTTGAAGAGGTGATAAATGAGGATAATTGTTTGCCATAAACTGAATATTGAATGACAGATTAGGTGCAAGAAACTTAAGAGTACTCGCCCAAAATTTTTGTCCTTCCCTCCTCCGCCCCCCCCCCCCCTTTTTTTTATAGCTGCCGTACCTGTAAATATATTATGCCTGAATTTGAAACAAATTGTGACCAAATAAAGAAACAAAATAAAAATATGCCAGTTGGATTGCAGCTTAGGCGTGTTGAGCAGGTCTCACCTACACATCACGGATACTATTGGAGGTGGTGGCTACATGGTATCACATGGCACTGGCACTGTGATTGTCTCACGCACTCGATAGAGGATAATAGGTTAGATAAGGTGAAAAGGGGTGCACTGCTTTCGAGAGATGTGACAGCAAGACTAGTCTTCTTGGCTGGACTTGTGTAATGGTTCGATTCCAATATTATTTTTTGTTCTTTGCCAGCGGTTTGAGTGGAACACCATTCACATCGCCGGGATCAGCTGACCGCGAATGGTCGATTTTTAAATAATATGATTGGGTGGTACGAGTCCTTGCATTGTACTGGCCCTTGTGTCGAGTATGGAGAAGTCGGAATGCACCTGGAAAGAGTAGTTGGTCCAGCTTTGGCAACGTGGTCGTGATGTAGCTTGCGACCGCGGCACCAGGCTGACTGACGCACGTCAGCAGTTTGGACTGGTTGCATTGAAATATGCAATTATTTGGTGTGTATTCGAGCAGCTGAGGCCCCAGGCCATGGTTGAGAAATTCGCAGCTTTGTGTGAAAAAGACAACAAAATTTCTGCCTGCACCCCCTTGAAGGGATACACTGGTACGTCAGTGTCACGTCATGGATGTCGAGAGTATTTTTCCGTATTGGAGCAATGTTGGCTGAGTGAATGTTCTCGAACCTCATCATGTTCAGTCTTTGACTCCTTTGCAACACAATGTAGTCCACCTTAAACAATAAGGAGTTACCTAGGCACTAACAGACACAGTTGGAATCCAGGAAAGTACTTGAAGCTGGTGCAGGAATTTCAAAGGCGGGGTCCGTCCTTCCATCTTGCGCTCTTTCTGGCTTATCAAGCATCTTCTCATGGCTAGAGTAGTGTTTCTGCTATTGTAGAAAGCTAATTTATAATACAAGTGAAATGATTTTTCTGTATTGTGTTCATTTAAATTAAACCCAGAACAATGTTCGAAGCCAGAAGACTGAAAAGTTTAGACAAATCGAGTTTAGACATTTTGTGTAAATTTTTGCATTGCATGCAAAATTTTTGCGCTGTTCATATGTGAGGTGAGCTGGAAATATTCCAGATGCTCACATAATTTGCAGAGGAGTATGTATGCCTTGCATCACGTGGCCGAGGTCGGAGACCGCTGCGCAATTTCAAGGCTATGAGACAGCAGATAACCATCTATGGGGCGGTCGTCCCATCTGTGCAATTTTACTTGTAATTTTCCACTAGCCTGCCTGCATTTGCACTTGTTTGCTCGGCTTGTTTGGTATGTCATCACATTTCTGGCAGTAAAGTGAGGAATTCGAGTTTATTGCATTTTGTTGTCGCTAAAAAGGGGGGGGGGGGGGAGTCGGTCCTAAGTTTGCAGTATTGCTTTGAGTTCCCCTTTGAGACATGCATTGCATAGCATGTTTATTAGTTGGTTATGCAATCATTGGAATCTGAATATCTGATTTCAGTCCCAGAAAACTACAGACACCCGTGATGGTTGTTTGGTGCATTTAAATGCTTCCATATTCAAAGAAACCATATGTTCCAAAACTTCCATATGCAATAAACCAATGACATATGGGAACATGCATATTTTATGTAGGATGCTATGCGTTTCACATAGGATTTTTAGCTATGGGATTTTTCAGTGCAGTTGGGCTGTGACTGTTGTCAGAAGCATTGGTAGCTAACTGCCTATGAGGAATCTATGAGGAATTTATTTGCTCAGGATACCTTTGGATGTCATCACTGCAAGTTGGAGAGCCCTTTATATATGCCGTTTGTTGCGTTAAACACAACAGTGGTTCCTTTAATGATATATGAGCCTGTAGGCGTAATGGGCCATTATTGTCTTTATAACGCCCCGTGCTTGATTGGGTCCAAAGGTTCTCATCCACTTGCGAATACTTTAGTTTTTCGGTCACCTGAAAGCAAATAGGGTCTCATTTGCTCCCGAAGCTTCGTTTATTTATTTTACCCTCAAGCGCACAGAGCTTTACTGAGGGGAGTGGGGTACATAAATAATAAACATAATATCAAATGTAATAACATCTACAATACACAGGAGCAGGCAATGTTAGGCTATACAACGAAAAGTTTGAAGGTACGATGCGAAGAACCGTGTACAAAAAGGAGGGGGGGGGGGGAGCAGCACTTAATGTGTCATCAAATTGTGTATGGTGGCACAAAATAGGCCAGTGTGCCAGTGTCCGAAATGGAAACAGTATTGGGGAGTAGGTGGTTCCACTCATTTGACGTGCGTGGGAAGAAAGAATAAAAAAAAGTGCTAGGTGCGGCAATCAGTAACGTGTGCCTTGTGGTGATGTGATCTAAGCATACCGAACGATAAGATGGGGTCGTAACGAACTGGGTTTTTCAAAACTGAATGATGGTATATCTTACGGAAAAGCTTAAGACGACATGCTTTGCGACGTGAAACAAGTGACTGTAAGGAAAGGGTGCGTTTCA
Organism: Dermacentor silvarum; assembly: GCF_013339745.2. NCBI lineage: Eukaryota > Metazoa > Arthropoda > Arachnida > Ixodida > Ixodidae > Dermacentor > Dermacentor silvarum. The sequence goes on along the minus strand of NC_051156.1, from coordinate 187,659,181 downwards.
TCGACGTGATACTGCTAGTGCGATTGAAAGGCGTTCCAAATGGAGCGTGTGTGTTCAAGTTCTGAGCGCACTAGTGTTTTATAATTTGTTAGTTTCACACTTACAGGAGCTCTACTAAAGTTAAGTAGTAGGTACGCTAGCATACGGTTACCATTGTTAACGTAGGTAATGTGATGTTTCCAGCTTAGATCAGATGCTATATGAATTCCCAAGTATTTCTAAGAATCAAGATTGTTATGAAGATTTGTTATCGAGATTCCCATTTTTATGAGGTTTCAGACGGATAACATATGGAGTCTGTCCTTGCACAAGTTATAATCAACGTGTCATTAATATTTGTTAGTTTTTTAGCTGAGGGAAAGTTCAATCCGCCAGTTGCGTCTAAAGCGAGGTTTTGATGAACACTCTCTTCTCCGCCACAATTCTATACTTATTGAGCGTTATACGCCAAGCTAGAAGCGCGGGTGAAACTTGTAGCAGTGAAAGAGCAGCACCAGGAGATACGTGGAAGTTTGTCTCGCAACGTGCGAAGTACTTCTTTTTTCTTCTCTATGCACAGATCGTGACAGAATTTGAACTCGCGATCTATACTGCTAATTGGGCGATGTGCGTAATCACGTAAGCTAACCCTAATTGCCCACTGATGGCCGATCTCCCGCTAGTATACAGCGCTCTCGAGTCTAAGGGGCGCGCGTTTTGAAAGCGTGGGAGGATGAGAGGAACGCGGGAGTGTGACTTAAGTGATGGCACCAGTCGTCCACGATTCCATCCCGCCGCCGCCATCTTGGTCAGACGACATGTGCAGAGAAGCTCGCTTGCGGATTTTGCGTGGCTTCTGCATAAAATACGTTTATGACGATGATTTATTGGCATCCCCTTTGAAGCGGGGCGCGGTTACAACGAATCATCACCTAGCCTGCCTAAGTTACTCGGATGTACTATAATACATGTTTGTTTGTTTGTTTTTTTTTTTTTTTCGTTCTACGCCGTGCACAGGCTTCGTTGTACACTTCAGCAAGCGCCACTGCTGCCGTTTCACAACGAAGCCCGCACAAAACTGCGCGCGCGCTGTCGCCTCGTGACGACGCTGATTGGTTGATGCGCAGTGGCACGTGGTCATTGCGTCAGACACGCTGCGGTTCGTTGCGCTCGTCCCAGTATACATTGCTGCTGCCGCGTCGCGGTGTGTGACGTGGCACACCGGCAGAGTCGTGCACGCCGGATGTAGAGATAAAAACGTGAAGAGGCGCGAGATAACGACCGCGCATGACGCGAACTTTCGACGGATGATCGAGAATTATGATCGACTGTCGATAAATGTATGAAATTCACGTAATTTTATGCCCAGGTGCCTGCAGGCTCCGTTAAGGGCAAGTCAAGATGGTAGAATGACTTTGTGCACTTTATGATGAGTCACCGTAATTACAGAGTGATTAAGTATCCTAATTAGAGGAACGGCAAAAATAAGTGACGTACACAAATGTGTACAGCGTGACTGAAGGGGATTTGTAATGGCGACAATGATTGGATGAAACGGCGCACACCAGGGCGCCGTAATTCCACTTGAGACAAGCTTCCGGACGTGGGTTCGGTAAAAAAAAAGGGGGGGGGATACTGTACCGTGTAGTTCACCATACTAGCCCCGTGTCGGGTATAACGTCGGTCCTTGAAACACGTACGCGCTCTGTGCATCCGTTCTTTTTCGCCCGTGGCCTCTCAACAGCATTTCGTTATCGCTCTAATCCGTTTACCCTGCTCCTAATGGAGAATTAATCTCCCCGCCTATTTTATCTTTAGTGCAAAGCGGGTTTGCCCAGATATCTACGCGGACACAACACGCTTATTACCTTAGTTTTCCTTCAGCCCGCTAAGTACTATTAGCGACGAGCTTTGCGGCAGCCTAGTGGGTAACTCGTAGTGAAAACCGGATGTGTTGACACCGTAGGTTATTCTTCCTCGTCGGTGGTCGCGCTACCCTTATTTCGCCGGCTACGGATTCGTAACCATCCAACTGGCCCCAAAATGTCAACCTTGCAAGAGCGGCAATTTCTTGCCGCGCAGCTGGTGTTGGTGGCCTGCACGAGACTCTCGCTCTGTGTTACATACAGCCCGTGCAGCGCGCCTCGCACTTGTTCTGATGAATCGCGTTTTCTTTTTTTTTTTTCTCCCTCCTACCTCCTTCCCTCCTCCTCGTGAGCCTCGAATAGATCGCAGCTGCAGCGTTATGTATCCCCCCCTCCTTCTCATCGCGCACGCTCTCTCTCTCTCGGATCAAGTGCGCTCCAAAGTCTGCATATGTCGGGTTTGTACAGCTAGGCGGTGTTGGTTTTGTAGTTTTGTACCGTGCACGTGCTTTGGAGAGGGTTGCTGGATGACGGCCACGAATGCGGGCTCTGCACACGGGAACGCGACCGTGTGCCGTTGTTGCGCTGGCTATCTGTTGTTTCCGGCATCGCCGCTACCGTGAGGTTCCGCGTCGCCAGGCGTCAACCTTGGTCCTCCCCCGCACCCCCCACCCTTTCCCCCCCTCCTCCTTCTATGCTGGTAGCAGCCACTACACCCGGGGACAACTTTCTGCGGAGCGGCGAAGCCGAAGCACGCATCATTTTTTTTTTTCTCTTTTACTGCGCATCTCCATGTAGGCAACTGGAAGCTACGTAGCGTTAAACAACCCGTACCAATAATTTAAAATTTTGCGTTCAACGTGTCTGTTCTTTTGTTTTCTATGCGCAGAGTTTCCTACAAAAATTTAACTAAAGGGAGCTCTGGGGCTGCTACGACAAAGAGGAGGGTGGGGGAGAAATTGATAGGGCAGGGTCCGTTCAGGCATAGGTTCACATGGAGGTTTTAAGGAACAGGGAAGAGATTAAGGAGACTTGTAGAATGCTAGACTGATAAGTATGTATATGTTACTTGATTAGCTCCAGCAAGCAATTGGTTACTGCTTCGAAGTAGTGAATCATCGTTCAGCCACACCATAGCAACAACTAGCACGTGCGTGCTATCTAATATTCCGAAAAAATCATTCTTCTGTACGCCCCCCCCCCCTCCTCTCCCAAGCCCTTATGCGCGCTGCATAATGTATCGTCGCGAATTGTTGTATTAACGATGCAATATTTTTGGCCGAACGTGACCAATTTACAAAGATACAAATCCGTTTGAAGCCAGAATGACGAAGTGCAAGCCAAATGCCAGTGACGCATGTGGAACTGCCGTGGTTGCAGCTCATGTGGACACTGCTGTAATAGCGCGGATACTCCTTGCTCATTTTTTTTTTTTTTTGTATGAAACCTTACGGCAGCAGTAACCACTGGTTTGCGCGAACCCGATATAGTGGAGTCTGGACTGGGCTCGTCGGTCACGATAAACGAAGCTTATGGACAACGCAGGGCGTTGCCTTTTTCTTCTTCTTCGGTGTTTCGCGGCTGAAATCGAGGCCACAGGTGCGATTCCGAGCGCGACGGCTGCATTTCGATAGAAGCGACATGATGTATATATATATATATATATATATATATATATATATATATATATATATAAACGCAAAACTAAAAAAGAAAGCTGGTGTACTCAGATTTAGGTGCACGTTAATGTGAACTCCAGGTGGTCGAAATTAATTCGGAGCCCTCAACTGTGGCGTGCCTCATAATCGGATCGTGATTTTCGCACGTAGCACCCGAGTTTAAATTGCCTTTTCTACCATTGGTACGAAAGGGCGTTGTATTTTACTGCGGCTCTTGCTCTTGGGTTTCGCCAGGGACGCGCAGCTTCTAGGACGGCTCTGAATACTCCGCCCTCTCCCCTTCCTATTCCACGTAATAGGCCTTCGAACCATCCCCCTCATCCCTTTTCCTCCGAGGAGAGCTTGGCCCAAAACACACGCATGTCACTGTCAGGGAAAGAGGGAAGCACAGTGCCGACCCCCCCTCCGTCTCCGACGTGGCAGTTTGGGCTGAGGTCAGGTGAAGAACCGGACCTGTTGGTGACTAACTGTTTGTCATTATTCATCACGCAGTTGGAGGTGGCCCTGACGAGGACGTCGGCTCGTTAACCATTGCCGAGTTCTCCGTGAGAGACTGGGTTTCGAGGAGTAAACGGCCGATCACAGAACCCTTCAGTATGCGTGCAAGCACTGTATAGTTTGATGAAAGCCGTTACCGTTGGTTGATCTCCCGATGAGCGCGCGAGAGACTGAAATATACTCGGTGAACGAATAACAGCGCGTACTGGCGTGGACGAGCCGTCCACGCTGACTTGCTGCTTTTGGGAAGCGTAGGAAATATATAAGCATACACGTGACACACGAAAATAAAGAAACGGATACGCCAGTCACGTGCCCGCGTCGGTCGCGTAATCGGAACTGTCGTTTCCTCCAAACATAAACACACCAAGAAACAATTTCTCTTTTTTCGGTCAGCGTCAGCGACGCTATGCTTGCACGTGCTCCATCCAGCTTATCTATATTTGTTCACTATGAATCGGAACCAACTAGCCTTGACTGACTGAAATACGGCCGTCGAGTCCGTGTAAATACTAGCGTGTCGGATCGAGTCAATTCGACGAACTGCGACGGATGGCTTGGGGCTCGCTCCGCGACCGGCTTCGAGAATGGCGTGCGTCAGCATGCACAGGCCGGTCTTCAACGAACCTATCTGACGGGGAAGGGTGGTGGGTAGAAAAGGGTGTGATATCTTTTCTAAAGAAACCCCCTTCGAATCGACTTGCCGTCCCATCTCCCCACCCCCACGCACGTTTCATCTCTCCCCCCATTCTCAACCCCGTCCTCCCTCTACCTTTGTTCATCGGTTCGGAGATAGGAACGGGAGAGGAGACCATGTCACAATTTTCTCCTTGGTGCATGATTCGGTGTCTTTTGTGCGCTTCACTGCAGAGATCTTTCCTCGGAATGCCGTGTCTCTCCGTCACGCGTTGTCCGCGCTGATTGGACAGCCACCAGAAGCGCCACCTATTTTTGATAGCACAGGGCTTGTTTGGCAGAAAAAAAAAAAAAAGAAATTGGGAAAGCCCGAGTCGCTGTTGGGCCAGTCAAGCAGTCGCTCGCTGTCCGTTGGAGAGGACCACGTGCAGTTGAGTCTTGTTAGCAGCGCGTGCGACTGCTTCTGTACTGACAGCTCCGAACGCCGACGCACCGTTCGAGAGAGCGAGAACGTGGTGTTTGTACTAGCTCGAAATGGCGCGCAAGAATCGAAGGACCAGGCAGCAAGAGAACTCGGCGCCTTCGTCGTCATCGGCTTCGCCCGTAGAAACCGCCGAGGCATCCAAAAGTAAGGACCGACTGTTGGACTTTTTTTTTTTTTTGTTTCTTAAGCATATTTTTTTTTCTCCTCTAGCATTATTCATTTCCTGTAGTTAGTGTGTGCTGCGACGCGCCGTGATTCTCCTTCTAACCGCTCGCACGTGGCTTTTCGCACAATGGCAGGATGGACGCCGCCATTTTGCGTCGTATTCACCGGACTGTGTCAGGCACGTCCGCGTGGCACTAGCAAACGACGGGCCGGCTAGTGCACTAGCCGGCCCGTCGACGAATTAGTTCAAAACTTTACACGGTGGTTTCTGTGTCTCGCGTCATTGTTCCCACAGGATGACTCTGCACCAGGAGATAGAGATTACGCTTTTGTTGCGATTTTTAGTCTGCCGGGCGTCAGCATCGCAGTTGACGTGCACGTAATGAGTAACTGGAATAAGTTCACAGACGGGGCACTCAGTCATCACTGCATTCGTCTTGATCCCTTCGTTGAGTGAATGGCCGACGAGCGTTTAGCTGTGCCCCGACAGTTCTTGGGCTTTTGCTTGAAGCGTGGGCTTCGCCGTTCTGTGCGCAATACCATTTCGTGTCTGCTTTCGGCGTCATATTGCCCTGTCATGTCTGTATGGCCCGTATTTCTTCTGGCTCTACGCTGTACGTCAGTTGTCCGCTTGACAAATTTTGCGTGGTGTTTGTTCTTTAGAAATGGCGGGAACGTACCGCACCGTACCGAAGAGTGGCAATGCTGTTAATTCACTCGTTTCGTGACTTCGTCGGATCTGCCTCCTCCTCTCTACCATTCATTTCTGTCTCCCCGCTGGACTGTTGCACGTTAGTAAAGCGCTGCAGTTTCTGCAGTGCTTTTGCGAGGGGGGGGGGGTCACGGATAATTACAGCTGTCAAGATGGTACTGTGCCGACGCACAGGGAGCTCCAGAGGGCATTGTGACGACCATCGAAGGGTAGCTCCAAACGAGTTTCTCGCTTCGCCTTTCGTCTCTGTGCCACGCTGCTTCCACGTATATGCGCGCTCTGAACCACCTCCCGACGCGGCGTGCAAGACAGCAGCAGTGGCCAAGTCGAAGAAAGAGGCAAAGCTGGCTTCGCTTAAAAGTTGATGGCGCTCATGTTCTGCACACTGTTGACAATGTTAAGGTCGCATTCTAGAGCGGATGGCCCACTTACCAGGCACAATCAAAAAGCGAGATGTAGGGTTGATGGTCGCACAGCCCGACTAGTGACTCATATTGATACCAAGTGGTTGGCCTATCAGTATGCCGTCACCTTACCAGTATGCCGTGACCCCCAGCACCCCCTTATTTCTAGTGTTAGACGTGACGAGCGATAACTGCCTTTGCCCCCCCCCCCCCCCCGCTTTTTTTTTTTCTCTTCCCTTTCTTTCTTTGCTAGACATCCAGTACAGGAATGCGACATGAGCTCTCTTGCCACCGGCGGGCAAACCTAGCACTCTTCATTCTTCGCGTTGCGTCACATTTAGAAATTGGCGATTTGTAAAAATCCTGCAGCTGACTGTCCTGCAAAAGGTCTCGCCGTCTTTGAAGCCACTTGCTGCGAAATGGCGCCCGACCCTCTCCCGTGGGTGGGTTGGATGACAGGCAGTAGGGGTAGCGGAATGCTTTTCGAACGGCAAGTTGAGGTAGGGTTTGCGCTGAGGCAGCAACCAGTTCAGGATTCCGAAAATAATAAAGCGCTACCCGACTGCGACGTGGTGCCTTTTGTACTTGCGTATTCCGCCTAAAATGTATGGTGTGGACAGGAGTTCTTGGTTGGCACCAAGTTATCGAGGGAGGCAGCAAGTTCTTTACCCGCCGTCGACTGGGTTCCCCGTGAACTACAGAATGGGCGCGTTTTAGGAGCGCGCGACTATTCGAATATTGAATTTAGTATAGTCCTGTTCGGGGATTTGATCTACGAATCGAATTGTCAATATTCGTAAATACGGATATTTCTTCGTGTAGTACTGTACATTCTTCTGCTTCAGGGTTTCCGGTTTGTGGGAACGTTTGCTTCAGAAAATCCGGTGTAACGTTTTCCAGTCGTGCGATTACCCTTCGCCAATCGTGTAAGATTTGCTGGGGAGGGGCTGTTTGTGTTCGAAACAGTGGCGCGGGTGTCGTACATTTGCATTAATCTCCTGGTTGGGCGTCTGCTTGTCTCAACATGGCGATTGCCATTGGAAAATCCCGACATTTCCTGTGTCGCGTAGCAAAGAAAGAAAGAAAAGCGGTTCTCCTTCAGGCGGCGCGTGTCCAGTTGAGCGTTATTACAGTTGAACCCAGGTATATCCGGGTTTCCGCATATAACGAATTATTGTGTATAACGAACATGAGTACAATCTTTGTATAAAATTATTTTATATGTAGAACTTAATTTTTTTTGTGATCCCCTTCAGATTCGATATGTCCGGGTCCGACTGTATGTTATTCTGGAGCTTTCTTTTACCGACTGTATTCCAGCGTCGCTGCCAGCCTAACTCGTTTTGCTCCCGAGGTGTAATGGAAGCCCGATCAAGAGAAGCGCGGCGCAGCCGCCTTTTCCATTTCTCTTCTTTCTCTTTGCTTCCTTCTCGAGTCTGCGGGAGCCATTGGCGCGACCACAGTCGTTGGCAGCGGGGGAAAAATTGCCAAGTTTTCCTCGTTCCTTGCAGCAAGCCGACGCGCTTGCGTCACGCGTTAAATCGACGCCCAATTCCTCGTGGAGTCGGTTCCCGCCTTCGGTGGACCAAGTGTCGCCTCGAGATGCTTTGGAAGAACGGAGGCGGCTCGTATGCACGGGCGACTCATTTTCCGCATGCGCCCAGATTTTAACTACCGCCATTGGTCGACCACTTTTGTGATGTTTTCAATACTTTAAGAGGTTGAAGGAGAAACGTTAAATCCGTTGTGATTAAGTAAACTCCTAAGGCCAATTTCGCTCTAATTTGCCTACGCGCATAATTTTTTTTAAACGAGTCTGAACCCTGGAATTAACGCCGGCAAACTTCATAGCGCCTTACAGTGCACGGTTGAACGCCTCCGTGCTCATTGGCTACACCGGTCACACCGTTTTAAAGCTGGCGGAGAGACAGCTCACAACAGAACTGGGGCATAATTATTCCTTCGTAATACAAGCCATTTGCAAAAAAAAAAAAGAGAAAAAAAAACTATCGTACAGTTAGATTGGGTTGCACGTTAAACGTCGTGTGTCTATTTCACTGCAGTCTGGACACATTGTTGCAATGGAGCTATATAGTTCCGGTTTCCTCAATCGATAACCGCTTCCAAGAAGCGCACGCGTTTTCCTGCGGAAAGCTGCCCAACTGGTTCTGTAATTCGCGGGGAAACTTGCTCGTTTTACACATAAGGCGGCTGTTAGGGGAGCCTGTAAGGGTTATAATTCTGCCTGAATGGTGTAGTTAAGTTTCCTGTTTAAACGTGTGTTCACGCCACTGGTGCACCTGGGGAACTTCGAGCGCGACAGACGGGGACCGTTTTAAATGACGTAGGGTGCCCCGCCACCTGTTGAATGCGCCCGATACGCGCATTCACATTTTTTATATTTTTTTTTGTGCGCTTATTCCTTTTCTCTTGTTTCGTTAGTTTTATTAAACGTGTATGGCGGCGGGCAGCCGGTTCTCTGGCGCATCGCGAACTTAGTACCGCCCTGGAGCGTGTTTCTTAAAAAAAAAAAACACACACCAATTGAGAAAACAATTATCCTCCCTTTTTTCATATTTCCGCACTACATGCGGGGACTTGGCGCGTTTCCGTGCAGAGCACTCGGTTTTGGTTTTTAGAGAGAGACAAAAAAAAAAAAAAAAAAAGCCGTGGTGGCCGAATCGCGGCTACTTCCGCCTTTGCCGACCCACTAAAGAGGACCGGCTGGAAACGTAAGCTTACTCCTTGCCTTTCTGCGCGCATTTTTACGTTGCCGATACATTCCTATCGCGTTCTCGTAAGGGCGCTTTAGCCGTAGCCTGTGCTGGCTAGCGTTGTAGCTTGGCAGAGCCCGCGTCATTGAGAGAATAAAATCGAGATGTCTCAGCTTTGGTGCCACACCGTTGTGTCGTGTCCACTGCACTCGTTCATTGCAATTCAACAGCGCATGAAAGTTGAGTTAAATTCTGGGGTTCTTATGTGCCAGAACCACGATGTGATTGAGGCATGCTTTTTTTACCACCCGCGGTTCTTTTAAACGTCTGCTTTTGAATCCAAGTACACGAGTGTTTTTGCATTCCGCCGCCATCAAAATTGCGGCGGCCGGGGTCCAACCCGCGACCGCGATCTCAGTTGCGACACGCCATAGCCACTGGGCTCTACCGCGGCGGGTTAGAACCCTGCGTTCTTAGATTACCCTGCCTGTAAGATGTCGCCACCAGATTGCCAGTAGTAGTAGTGGGCATAAAAAAGAAGTGACAGCGGGTGTCACAATCTTCTCGCGTTTACGCGAGCGTTCACGCGAGAAGATTGTGACGCCCAGGGAGAGAGGGGGCAGGATACACGCTGGATCAGAGGCAGTCCTTACAAGAGGAAGTTTTCCGACATTTCAGCACACGCCTACGTTTTTTTAAAACTTGCCCACGTACTCTAGGGAGCCTGCGGAATCGGGTTGCCTTGACGGTCGTTCGGGGTAGCGCCCTCGCCGGTAGCACGTTTTCGTTACCTCGTCATGGCGGGCGGGCCAACTTCCGGTGAGACGGCGATGCGTCACACTTTCTGCTGCTCGCTGTGTTGTGCAACGTGCGCTTGTTTGCATGACATTGTAAGATATAGCACCGTGTGTGCTCTCCCTTAATGTTTGAATCTAACTTCCATATATCTTCAAACGCTGAGTGAGGACTCGACGGTGAGCCGAGGCAGGCTGTCTGGACACTGTGTGGAGGAGAGTCGGCTACGTTTGCTTCGTGAAGCCAGCTAGTCAGTCCAGTCACCCTGTGAGCCAGTCGGATTGCACAAAAAATAATTGAGATGCTTCACCATATGGCGGAAACACGGGCTTGTTGTTTTCGGGTCGCCCCGATTTAAAGAAAGCGTTATAGACTCGGGCAGCTGGTCTCTTCGAGGTCCTTGAGGCTTAGTAATGTAAAGGCACTCACTGGTAGTAAATGGTTTTAACCGTGCCACGTTAGTGAGATTTAGTTTTTCCGTAAACGTAGTGGCGCTTGCGGAACATCGAGTTATCGGGGTTCCGCCTGCTTCTCCCGATTCCACTGACAGACACAGTAGGTGGACACAGTTTTATGTGTCCACCTAGTGGGCATGGCCTCTGCTGCTTAAGTTCTGATTGGATGGGGCCCCCAGCCAATCAGCACTTTAGCAGCAGAGGAAATGGACATGCCCACTAGGTGGACACTTCCGGAGTATGCCCCTCCCCCCCGGGCCTCTTGTGACAGACCAGGCGTGTGCAGTCGTCGCGGTGTGCGCGAAAAATAAGCCCCCTTCTCACCCTCTCCCGGTGCCCGATTTACCGTAAAATCCCGCGTATAGTTCAGTAGCTTTGTTTGCTCGGGTATTGGCCCGTTTAAATCGCTGCTTGTGTTAATTTTTGGAAAATGAGGGCGCTGATTAGTTCTTTGGATTTCATTGTTGGTCGATCGCACTTGGGTATCTTTCTCTCAGGGCTCCGAAACTGTTTGATGTTCCATGTACACTCTACGCATTCGGTTTCGTTTGGCGCTTGTTTTTTTTTTTTTTTTTTTCTTTAGGACGTTGCCATGCTTGCGTCGTAATTCACCGAACTCCATTGTGCGGCGCATATGCACGCGTGCGAGCGCGAATTTACTGTTGGGTTCAAACGCGTGTTTTGTGCCTCCCTTTCGGCGCGGCCTCTCCTCGACGCGCGCACACACATACACTTCTGCGCAGTGCGCGCCACGCGGACAAAAAAAAAAAAAAAAAAAGTGAGCGAGAGGGAAGGGTCGTCGGCGGAATGCGTTGACCTTTGAGCGTGCGCTCACGGACTGCGTACTTTTCTGGTGGCGGTGGTGCCGTGTCGCTTGCTCCTCTTGCCTGAAGGCGTTCGCTGCGGCCTCCGACGCTGTGTCCGCGCGGGGGAAAAAACGCGCGCACAAACCACACGGGCGCGTCGTGTAGGCTGTGCCTCTTCCTCTGCCTTTTCCTGCTCTCTCCAGTGTGTGTGTGCATTCGCGCACGCCCCTCGAGTTTCCCGAGGTGCTGGAGCGAACCCCCTAATATTAAACAATCGGTGGTGTGAGCCTTTTTTTTTTTTTTTTTTTTCTGCCGGTCGTCTCCCGCGGGACGGCTTCTTTCCTGAGTCTCGACCCGCTGGGAACATCCGCCGAGGGGGTGTGGCCGTGGTAGCGAAGTTCTTGGGTTAGCAGGCTGCTGTCGCCGGCGTTCTGTGAACGTTTCGCGACGAGCATTATGGCGACGGTCAGGGACCACGTGAGGGTTTTTTAACACGAAAGTGGTTTATGCCGGGTTTCACGACTGATTTCCGGCAACGGATGTGACGTCGGCTCCGGCGCCGCCGTCTAGGAGCGGTGAAGCGAACTGCTGCATCGTGTCAATAACGAGCGCTGACACAGGGCGCTTCGGTAGTCACAGCGCAGTGGAGGCTCCAACGTGGTGTAGCCTTAGAATCGACCAGTGTAGCCTCGGGCCTAGAGTTTCATACAATAATTATACGATACATAATCGTAGAATTAAATTAATCTACAATAAACAAATCTAAATATTCAATAGTCTGTGCCTTTTAATTTTCGTTTATGTAGTTGCGCAACGGTAGTATTCACAAAAAAATGTCGACCGTGAGCAATGGAATTGTTTGGGCATCGGCGGGTTTTTATTTTTTATCGCTCTCGAGAAGCCGCGTCTGTCGAATTAGCGCGCCCAAGTGTCGACCTTCTACTATGGACCACACTTCCAACTGCGTAGAAAGGCTGCCAAGTGACTGCGTTACCGCGCGCGCGTTAGCTTCGCCCACTCGAAGCGGCCTGTGAAACGGGCGAGGCTCGTCGGCCCTCCCCATCATCTCCCCGCCACTTTCGGCACGTGCAACGCACGTGCCCGTCTCGCGACTGATCCGACGGGCGCCGCCGTTTGCGAAGCATGTTTCTCCTTTCGCGCTACGTCGTTCGCGAAGGCGCTGTTTGAGCCCCCCGCCTCTCGACTCTTCCCCAGCCCTTGCTTCGTAATCGCCAGCCTCGTTTGAAAAACCTGGAGCGTCTGCCAAGGCTTTGGGCCCCTTAAAGGTCAATTGTTGTTTAGCCGTATTTTCTCCTCCCGTTCTTTCCACGCCACACACACGCATTTTTTAAAGTTCTACTTAGTGAACGGGTTCACCCCGGTCGATTACAAACGGCGACAAAGAAATCACTGCCCAATCTTGACGTGGGAAGCGTACTTCTACTGTTTTGGGTCAAGACGCGATGGCTGCGTATGCATCGGCTATTGCGTGGCGTTGACTTCACCGCGTAGCTCTCCCGTATTTTCGCTACATTGCGTAAGCTTTCTGTTTGCAAAGGATAACAGTGAAGGTATTTCTTTTTGTTTCGAGGAGGCATAAAAAAAAACTCCTCCTCCTGTAACGTTCTGCATTTTTCACCTCGCGTCTTCTCTCCTGAAGGCGCTGCTACACCCCTGGGACGTAGTTTCGGACACTCGGGGTGTGTGCTTGCTGCGTTTCTGTAGCGCGCGTCCTTCGACTCGGGGCGCTGCCCCGCGTTGCGCAGTCCAGTGGCCGCCGTCTGCGCGTCGTCTGCTGCTGCTGCTGCGTACTCGGCGCTGCGGTGCCTCTTTGGCTGTTGCTCTGGCACGGAGGCTTTTTTGGGGGAGAGGGACGAGGTAGGAGGGAGGGCAGGGCGCGCGTGTGAACGAACTGTCCCCGCCGCGCGGTCGTTCCCCGATTCCTACGAAGGACGACCGTTCGTCTCGGCTTCGAGGCTGTGAAATTGTTCGGACATCTCTTTGCTATATCGAGAGTACATACGCGATATACGCGACTGGTTCGTACCTTTTTCGCGCGCGCTGCTACTAAAGCCCCACCTTTTTATTAGATCAAGGTGGGGGAGGGGAGACTTAGCCGCTACCGGCGTTTACTATTCGCGTTCGTTGGAATAAATTGTTTCCCGCCGGGACAAGAGGTCGCGAGTTCGAATCCCGAGCACATTTCGAGGCGGAGGAGGAGGGGGTGTCGAGACGCGAGAACGTTCGTGCTAAGTGTGCACGTGAAAGAACACCAAGTGGTCAGAAATTGATCCGGAGCAATTCTTCACGTCGTCCTTCGTTAATCACTGTGCAGTTTCGGGACTCGTGAACCCTCATAGCAATAAAGGGAATAAAATCACATCACTCGGTGGGAGCAACAGTGGTATCCCGTACCGCGCATCTGACAGTGTTAACCGAAGTCGCACTTCGATCGAACGTGTTCGGTACGGTTGTGTGCAAAGAGAGGGAAGGGAGCATGCGTGGCTTCTGCGATGTTCCAGCATCGATTGTTCGCTAGGCTGGGCGGTACCCAGTCTTAATCTCGAGGAGGAGCCATTTCGTGTTGTCGCCTTCCGACTGGCCCTCCGCCGTCGCGTTATTTCGCTGTAGGGAACCCAACGCACTAGCTCCGGCCAACACGTTTTAGTGGCAGTGGCAACAACGCCTTTTGGGGACGTAATTCGAGGAAGCCCCCTCCACCCTCTTTGCTTTCCTCGCTCGCCTCCCATTCTTGTTTATTTTTCGAGGAACCCCCTTCTCTTGTGGCGCCGGCAACTGCGCACTTTGTTCGCTCCGTGCAGTGTAGGCAAAATCGCGAGAAGGGGCTTGCCCATTGTCCGCCGCTAGTTGCCTGCGTTTCCGACCGTACTCCGGTTTTTGAGCGAAGAGGGTGCCCGAAGGATTAGCAGCGTTCGCCAGGTAAACGTGGACTCGGCAAGCCCCCCCCCCCCCCCCCCCCTCCCTTTTACTTGTTTCTCCGAAACTTCCTTCGTTTGCTGGCGTACGTGACCGGCACTTTCGCTCTATCTCGTACTAGTTACCCGCAGCGCTGTAGAGGCCGTGAGTGTCGGCGGTCGATGAAGAAAGAGGGACGTCGAGATTGTGTTCATCCGCCGTGCACCTTCGTCGGCTTGCGCCCACGGTGTCGTCTGCTTCGCCCTAACGTTTTTAACGGGCGTGCCGTTCTGACAACGGCACGCCCGTTAAACCATTAATTGCCTCATCGCTGCTGTGTGTTTTAGTGAGCGAAAAATTGCGCAAAGGGCCGACATGGACGTGAACGGGACGCAGACTAGATCTGTCCCCCACAAGCTTGGGACACTTTATTCTAAAACTCTCTATTAGACAGTTCAGAGTTGCCTATTGTAGAGTTCTAGATTGGGGAACACATGCCTCTTGCGTCGTGCCCCAACCTTAAAAGCCATCTATTAGATGCGCCGAATGCTGCTCTTTGTTGAAGCAGCATTCGGGGACAGCATTTCTGCGATTGTCGGCGTCCTGTTTACGTCGGCCTTATGCGCCGTTCGCTTAAGATTAATCGCCAACTAGGCCCCCCCATCGGCCACACTGCGAAGTAGTAGGAGTTGTTTGCCGCGAGCGCAGTACACATGCAACACAAGCTTACGCTATCTTTCTCTCTCCGCGGTGTGCTGCGGGGAACTACTTTTAGAGATGGTGGTTGCTTGCAAGATGGCGTGGAGGGAAACGAGTTTCGAGAGGGAGGGGAGGGGTCGGTGGCGAAGTGCGCCTTCGCCGTGTGTTGACAGCGGCATCGGGACCGATTGACACATCGCTCGCTCGCGCGCAAGCAGTCTCCCGGCCCGGTCGTTTAACCCGTTGCTGACGACAACGCCCTGGTGTTTTGCAGCGCGGCGGCGGCTTGTTTACATTTTTTCGGACGCTGCGTAGTTGCTTGTCTTTGCTCGCCGGGAAAGTTTTCCTCCGGACGCCGGGAGAGCGCGTGTGTTGGGAAAGAGCGGTACGTACCACCTGCCCCCCTTTTTGAATGACAGCAAGCAGTGCGAGCTGCTTTTTTTTTTTATTATTCTTTTCTTTGACCTCCCGGGAGGATGGCGTTTTTGAAGGGACGCTGAGTAGAAACAGTGGATCAGTTGAGACCTGGTATATTGTTCTTCAGAACTATTTCTTTTTTTTTTTTCAATTTCCCGGTAATCGGTTGATTATTATAGCTGTGAAAATGCGTGGAGTCCGTGACGTCGGCGTAACGTCACGGTCTTAAATTTGTTCAATCGAACCCGGATATATCGAATCTGTAATGGATCACAAAAAACGTTCGGTATCTAGGTATTTCGATATACAAAATAAAATTTTTATGCAAAGATTTTCGAGGGGATTTTACTGCTGTTCGTTTATAATTCGTTTTACGTGGGTTCGATTTGTCCGTGTTTGAATTATTTTTGTATTTCGGGCCGTCGCGGCTCAGTGAAGCTACCCTGAAAGTTCAGTGCTTGGCATTTTTTTAGATGAGCCGTCCTGCCGTGACGGCTCATTGACTGTGGCGTTGTGCTGCTAAACACGAGGTCGCGCGTTCGAATCCCGACCACATTTCGAGGAGTGTGGTCCGTCTTTACCGCTGTATAAATTAACTAGGCATTGACACAAGATGTACTATTTGACAACGGCGTCGTTTGCATACACCCGACGAAGGTGGGTCGAGTCGACTTGTCGGGCTGAAGACCTTTCGTCGAGTGGAGTTTGGTCAAACCAGCTTGGAGAGATGCGTGCCAGGTCGGGCTTGGTCAACTCGACCGCAGTCGCGTCGAGTTCGTGGAAACGAACCTAATACGGTGGAATATTGAGTTTCCAGAATAGCGAGCCCTACACGGCGTAGTGGCTGGGATTCTTAAAGCCAACCTCTTTCCTTGCCCCTGCTGTCGTGTTTCGACTGAGATAAGTGCGCGGCGCAAAGGGCCCGTGTTCGTCGCCGAACGCCAACTTTATAGCTTTTTGATACGCGCCTGCTGTTTCGCGCGAGCTTTGATGTGCCTGAATGTTTCAGATGCGCGGTAGTGGAGCGCTCGGCAGAACATACGTTCGCTCGTTCGGTCTACTCGCTTACGCATGCGCTATCATATCATCGCGGTGGTTATCGCAGTCCTCCCGGCCTTCTCGCAGTCGGTCGTCCGGGCCGAGGCAAGAAATACTTTTGTGCAATATTAGAATTGGAATGTGCCTCCCGAGCGGTCCTTAGCTGCGCTACGTATCTTCATCCACGACGTCCGTGTTCTTTCTTTTGAAAGCTTTCTTTTACCTCTCCTCCCTTGCTCGTTTTCGTTCTTGACATTTTGTCCTGCAGTCTCGAGACTTCGATCGTTATTAAAGCGTGTTTAGAACAAAACTTACCGTTCTTATTAGTGCCTATATTGGTGTAATGGTCGTCGCCTGTAGCTTTCTTTTCATTTATTGGCCCCGTAGACGCCGTCAACAGTTTCATGGCGTCACGGGAGGGATGGGGCAGGAGGAGCTTTGTGGGAAAATAAACGAAGGGCGGGGGGTTGTCGCGATCCGCTTATCGCCATTGCGTTTTTTCTTTAGCAACTTGCGAAGCCTGCACTCAATGTATGATGGACCCATTTAGAATTCCGATAGCGTATTTTGGTAATCGTGGAGATAACTCGATCGCGTACTACAGCGCAGCGCCGCGGCTCTACCGGTATCGTTGCCGCGTCACGTCGAACAGGGTTATCCGCGCATGCGCAGTTTGGGGAAGCGTATTCGTAACGGTACTGTTAAGGTACGTTCAGACTACGTACGTAATGTGCACATATTTCGCAAGAAACGGAAGCGCAAACGCAAAAAGCGCAACTAAATTGTTCAGACTACAATCGTATGAAGCGTTAAGAGCGCAACAGTCGCCACGCACGCGAGCGTAATTGTTGGAAGGCCCGCTACTTTTACGTTTCATACAGATACGACAGTTACGGCGTGGCTAGTAAGCGCCGCAGTTTCAGTTTTAAAATTTCCGGTGACGCGACTACCGGCATCCCCAGTTAGAGCAACGGCCCAACGGACATGGCTGTGTGTGCGCGTAGTAGCTTGTGTGCGTAGTTCGAGCAGTGTGCGTAGTCTGTTTACAGGCGCCATGTTGAAATCCACTGAGACGCAACTGGCCAGCTCACGTTCTGATTGGCCGGTCTTAAGATGCGTAACGTATGCAACTGACAATGTGAACGACCAGCATTGTTAGCGATCTTAACGCTTGTATGCTATGGCGCTCTAGAATTCCCTTTTTAGCGTTTCCTGGCGCTTAGGTGGTACTTGTTGGGCTCAAATGGCGGCACATAGTTATTAGAAGTTCCTGCGCTTGTCCCGTCTACTTCGTCTGTGGATGTTTAATTTGCGCCCCTCTTAGCTAAAGAGGCCGCATGTATGACGGTGACAAGAGGTAGTCATTGCAGGTTTCTTTAATTTCTTTTTTTTTTTCTTAATCGTGCGACCACCCCCGCACCCTGGCCACTGGCACAGTCTTGACTGTTTCCTTCACGTCGAAAAAAAAAAAATTAAGTAGAGGGAGAGGTTGGGGCGCTTTGTTTCAATTCGTATCTGTTGCCGGTTATTGCTGCCTGCAGGAAGTTCTCCGCTGTCGATGACCACAGCGTTTCTGTTTTCCCACACGCTGGCCGACCACCCGCGCGCTGTGTTTGGGAGCAATTATTGTTCTCCGAAGACGGTGGCTTGCGTGCCCGCAGTCGGTTTAATGGCAGTTCTCCGACAGCAGCGCCGACCGAGCGTAGTAAACGCGTGTGTCCGTTTGTGAAATCCACTGACCGCGATTTGGCGCGCGTTTTTTTTTTT
This sequence comes from Dermacentor silvarum, assembly GCF_013339745.2. Lineage (NCBI taxonomy): Eukaryota > Metazoa > Arthropoda > Arachnida > Ixodida > Ixodidae > Dermacentor > Dermacentor silvarum. The sequence continues at coordinate 187,641,152 of NC_051156.1, read as the reverse complement.
TTTTTTTCGAACGCGGTGTTATCCCGGGGCGCTATTTGTTTTGTTGTTCTTGCCCTGCTCATCTGCCGCGCTTAGCTGATCATCCGGCGACGAAATTGCTCGTCACGAAAAAACGTAAAACTCCCGCGCGGTTTTCCCGCTATGCGGCGCAGCGGTCCGTGACGTCACCGCCAGGGGCGTTCTTTCTCTCCCTTTCGTCCTGTGAAACGGGTCACTCGCTAGCCGGCGGCGGAGACCCCCCTCGCCTCCCCCCCACCTCCCCCTTGCCAAAAAAAAAAAAAAAGTGCAGGTACGCGGCATCGGCTACTGCGGCCGGAGATGGTGCCACGTAGGTGATGTGGGGGTGAGGGGGGCGGAATGGAAGGTGAGCGCGATGTGTAAAGATGGCATTCCTCGAAGGCCGAAACTCGCCGGTCCGCCCGCGCCTGCGCGGGGTCTCCCAACTGTGCATTTTTTTTTTTTTTTCACGGGAGGGCGAACTGCGTCGGTCGAAGCAGCAGCGTCGACGTCGGCGCTTGACGTCATCACTCTCTGCTCTACGTCACGATCGTCGCTGCTGCTGCTGCTGCTGCCGCCGCCGCTCGCGCCGTTTGGCGCAGATTGCGATTGCTCTCCCGTGTCCTCTCTCGCGTTCGGCAGCCGATTCGTGTATTCGTTTATACGCGACCGCCGTGCAAGTAGGCGTGTGCGTCGTGCATCATTGTGCGTCCCTAGCGAGTCCAGCGGTGTGTGCGTGTGTGCGACGTCGTTCCTGTGCGCCAGTCCTTGACCGCGCCGCGAGCGAGCGGCGAGCAGTGCACAATGTCGTCGTCGCCGTCACTACGTGCGGCCCAACCGGACAGCGCCCATGCGCTACGCTAGGAAGAGGCGGGGGCTGACGGCGGCGGCATCGTCCGTCGCCGGCGGCTTCGTGTCAGTACCCGTCGAAGGCGACGTTGGCGAAAGTAGCGGCGGCGCCTTCTTCATCGTGGCCGACAGCTCCTCATGGTGGAGGCATCCCCTGTGGTTTTGAATGCTTGCTCGCAATCCCCCCTCCCTTCCTCCTTCAGTCCGCCCCCCCCCCCCTTCCAATTTTACAGTTAGGATTGTTTCGCTGTCCCGTGTTCATGCCGAGGCAGCCGCGACGAAACCACGAGTTTGCCTGGGGTTTTCGAGATGGTGAAACCGGCGCGTGTTTGTGTGGTGGCGGGGGTGGGAGGGTGGGTGGCCCAAGATTACGTGTACCTCGTTCCGGAGGTGTGAGGAGGAAACGCCGAGACGAATGGCAGCTGTAGGCCTTTTTGCCTTGCACTTGTATATTGCGAGAGCATTTGGGATCGGGTATGTTCGAAGCCGCCTGTGGGCCCCGGCCGCATGTCTCAGAATTTGCCTGCGTTGGTGACGTCACGTTGGCGCGCCGATAGACATCTGCTGCCACGCTGGCTAGTTTGCGCACGTAAACGGCAACGGAAATCGCTCGTTTTCTGGACATTCGCATTTTATTTTATTTTTTTTTTCAGTTTAATTTTCTTCTAGAGCATCCTTTTTATAGACAAGCATTTAAGTACACTTGTGGGAGGGGGGGGGGAGGCATTTTTCGTTTTTTTTGAGCGATCGCGTAGAGTTCAGGTTTCATCTTGTCTCGTGCGTCAGTTTGGGTAGCAGAGCATTTCCAACCATAATGGCGTGCGAGGATTTCCGAGTGACCCCGCACTTTAAATTTTCATCCTCTGTGGGCTGTAAAACTTTCTAGTAAGGCTCTTCACAATTGCCTACTGCTGCTGATTATTTGCTTGTTCACACCGGTCAAATATTGGTAGACGTACTCGGAACTGAAACGGCAGCTTGTAAATGTGTGATTTGCTCGTTGTTGTGCAACAACACAAAGCCTCTTAGTTGCAAATGCAGCGAGGTGCTGTTAAATGTGATTAGCCGTCCTAATTGTCGAAGAAGAGCAGGAAGGTTGCTTTGCCTTTTCGGAGAAGCGGTTCGCCTTAAATAGCATAATGCAGCACATTTACGCTAGCGTATGTACAATTCCCTAACCTTAATTTTCCCTATGACAAGATTGTTATGCAAGGTTGGGGGACAGGGAAAGTAATACCCGCCAATGCATGGAGCAGCCTAGTCAGTTACATTCTCTTGCATTGTTGCTACTGGTTTTGGGCTTGAGCCAAATGCTTCAGCTGCTTCCAGCCTAATATATTGACTTGGAAGAGTGCATAGCAGTGTAGAGCATGAAGGTACATTTACATTGAGCAGCTTCGAAAAGGCACGGAATTTCGCTGTAGAGTTCATCCTGTAGCAACACCTTCTGAACATGTCCTGCTACAACTTGGCAACATGGAATGCAAATAAGTTGACAGCAGTCGAGAATTTCTTTGATATGCCTCCTCCACGCTTCTCATTTCCCAGCCTACTCTAGGATGAGTAGTGCAATTTCGATATGGGGTGTGGTTGTTGGCCATACTGGAAACTGAAACGCTGTTTAAGCATCTTCGAATACTGTGACCTGCATAGTTTTACTTTGTTCAATTGGTTATGAGTGTATATGCACTCTTGAAGCAATGGTGGCAAAGCTTATTGTATAATTTTCTTTTTAACAGTCTTTAAATAGCACCTTATCTCAGATAGACGATGCATGCACCTGTTGGTTTAGCGGATGGGCACATTGCAGGCATATCTGGGCAGCCTTTTTTTTTCGTCCAACTTTGATAACAGTCTGATTTTTGAGAGCTATTCGATGAATATTCACTTGCATTCTGAATGCAAATTTTTTCATTGAGGCTAGTATATACCTGCACTATTTGAAGCTAGGCTATTTATGGGCTCCAAAATTTTGTTGCAGTTCATTTTACTGCTGCCCAGTGAATTGGGCAGTAACTGTCTATTTAAAAGGAATTGTGTATTTTCCTTTTCCAGAAATGGGCGACTGTGTGCGTAAGGAAATCTGCATAATGCATTTTACTTTTCTCTGCAGTCTCTTTCTAGAATATTGCATCAATTTCTAATCACGGTCAACCCTAACTCAGTTGGTTTCTCAGCTGCAATTTCGTTTTGCGTGAACGTTGTCACAGGGTCAATATTGCGTAGTAGAAGTTATTGCCAATTGGGTCTCTCAATCATTGTGCTCATGACGGTGCTTGCTGTTGCGATGTTTTGTACGCTGTCCTTGACTACTGCTATAATCAGTATACAACACAGAACACAGAATCCAGTGCAGGTTTCTCGAGGTAAGTACTTCGTTTCTTCAGTAGTCTTCTCGTTGGCTTGTAGTACTATAGTGAAGCTGTATATTGTACTGCCATTGGACGGCACCAGACAGTTACAACCGATTTAGCATTCCTTAACTAGCTGTGAAGTGTCAATGTTTATCCTGATGTGTGACAAAATTTGCTTGAGGTCACCTGATGGGTGTTACGAAGCCGAAATGGTTGTGTAGGAAAAATATGAACTGAACTACATGTTTCGTGGTAGTTCTTGATAGTGCAAGTGCTACTTTGAAGGCCTTTGGAAGCCCTTTACTTTTATGGAGTCCTCAAGAAGTCTTTAAATTGTGCTTTTGGCTCACGGTAATGGATTTCACTTGTGTATCTGGTTCGCGCAAGCCGAGTCAAACCAATATAATTTGACAGGAGACTTAATAGGTCATGTCTAAATTATATGCTTTCTTTCTCTCTTCTCCCCATGTTGCTGGCTGAGCACAGACGACTACAGATTGCAACACGCCTACGTAAGTGTTTTCCTCTTGCCCATTTAAGTATTAATAATACTAAAATTGCTTCATTGTCAGCACTTGTTTACCCATGCCTGTCACCTTTAATTTCGTTTGTTGTGGAGAAAGTTGTTGTACTTGACGAGTACTTCGTTATTACTTTGCTCTGCATAGCCTACTTATATGCCACCAGTGCAGAGGTAGACACTACAATGTCTTGCACATACGATTCAGCAGATAGTAGACATAAGGATGTTGCATGTCCCCTACTATGGTGTGCCTCATAATCAGATCGTAGTTTTGGCACGTAAAACCCCATAATTTTTCACAAAACGGGCACGCCAGCTTTTACCATGGAACATCTAGACCGCTGCTCCGACCCAGCTGATAAAAATTAGCGTGCAGTAGATAGGCCAAATCCCGTTGCTGTTGCCACAAGCAGGCCAAAGCATCAATGGCTCAAAATGACAATGTTAAACACCTCCACCTGACAACAAAACTTTATGAATGAACTTTAAGCACCAACAAATGGATTTATACAACTTTGAAGGATCGACTGCTGAAATTTCCACGATAAAGCGTACGGGTAATTGCTGCACACACAAGTGGTCCATTTCCGTCGATGTTTGTGGTATCATTCCATGGGAAAATGGAAGCAAAAGCCATTGTCTTTATAGCAGCTGTTTGTGGGACAGCTGTCTGTCGTGGCACGTAGCTTACGCTGCAGTAATGGCAGCCCAGATTGGGTACAGCTGGGAGTGAAGTTGGCTGCAGCACATACTTTGCGTTATTGGGAAAAGGTCCATTGTCTTGCAGGTTATAATTTCAAATCTTTGCTGCAGTTTGAGCACCAAGTTTAATCGACAGAGGCATTGTATTTTGTTTTCCCTGCATTATAGATACAGTTAAAAAAAAAAAAACACTAGGGCTAACCTCCACGCAAATGTGGCTTCTGTGCAGTCGCTATCGAGAGGCGTGAGCAGCGCTGGCGGGGCCCATGAGATGAACAAGCAGGCGCTGGGGTCGCAGCCTCCCCCACCAGGCGGGCTGTACCTGGCCCAGGGTCCCGCCTCCCTGGGACAGGGTCCCCCCCAGCAGGCACCCCAGCCACAGCACCCAGCCACCATGGTGAGCACTGTGGCCGTCTGCGGCCATTTGAAGCTTTGTTCGGTGTGTTTGTGTAAGGAGATTCCCCAGAATTATTATCATGGAATGCTGTGTAATGCTGGAGCGTCATTGTCGGTCAAGCACTTTTTGGGATGTCGCTCTAGCCCTTTAAGACGCTGTGTACGCAACTGTGTATGCCAAGATTGTGCATCAATAGGAAAAGCATTGATGAAAGTAATGATATTTAAAATGTCTCGCATACATCTTCAAACACGTCCGATTAAAATTGTGCTGCAAGCTTGAATAAGTTGCGTGAAATGTTTTAGTAGAACGAGTGGATGATAGACGGTTGGGTATTTTTGCTCAGTGTGAGTATGTCGTATGCAGTGGTGGGCGCACTTCCTTCTTTGTTTTTCATAATGTGTTGCACCAGGCATAATTTTCAAGCGGCTGGATAGGTGTTTTTCAATCCTGCTAGACATGAAATAGTTTGCAATTCTCATGTCGGATGTTCCTGTAGCAAGTTTTATTTATTTGCAGAGTTTTTATTAGTTTAGTTTTATATTATTCGCAAAGCAAAAATATTCATTGCTTCATTATGGCGTCATTCCTCTGTAGCTCGTAGGAAGTTTCAAAGGAGCGCAATTTCATGGCAAGTTGCCGATGTCACGGCGTACCAGAGGAATGTTGGAAGTGATCCACAGGTGGATCATCGTACACGGGAATTCGGACTTCCCCCGAAAGTGTCACCAAAGCGAACATGTTAACCGCACTTCCAGCTTTCAGGACAGGCGTGCACTCCTGATTCCGCTAAAGCTACTCTGGTTTCCTCAAGTCTGTATACATTGTGGTCATCTAAGCCCTTCAGATGTTGATTCTGTACATTTAAAATGTACATGCCCCACATTTGAATTTTCAGAATTGTGAGAAGCGTTTTACTGCAGAATGGTTTATGAATTTTTAATTATTCACTGTGATATGCGAACATCAACTGTTTTACATCTAGAATGCTTGGAAAGTACATATCCAGTCACTTGGAATATACTGGATGTAAAACATAGTAAAGAAGTACAATGAAAGAAGTGAACTGCTGCACAGTGACACTTTACACATATTCTAACTTTCTGCACCTGTCCAACCAGAAGTGTTTTAAGTAGAGGTTAGAAAATAACATTTTTTAATACGAATCGAATATGAATAGTCAAACGCAGACGCATATATGCAGCAGGAATATTTATTTCTGTATAATCAGATACCATGTGTGCGCTGACTAGGGAAAGGAACTGGTGAAAAAGACAGCCAACTGGTTATCTCTGACAACCTAAACACAAGGTCACTTATTGTCATTAAAAGAACTGCACAAATAGCCTCTCAACATAGCCAACAGATTGGCTATTCGAAAATGCTGAATAGTTCATTTTCGAATATGAATAATTGGTGTGCAATATTCTATTTGTATTCGAAACTTCAGCTGTACTTTTGCTTGTGATGCGCTGTCTTGGCATTCACAATGAACCATTTGCAAAATATTCTGCGCACACACAAGAAAGGTATTTTATAAAAAATGGAATCGGTCATCATAGATCGATGCCAGCATGCTTGTTTCTCACCTTGAGACAGCATAAGCAACTGACCAGTAGTGAAAGGCGAGTGTTATCAAGATCTTGTGAAACGCAAATGTCTTGGCCCTGCTGAGCTGGCCGAGACGTGGTTAAAATCACTGAGATTGATAGCAGGGATATGACATGTTTTCCAACCATATTTTGTAAGTTCGGCTACTGCGCACTATTTTGCCAAGTTTTTGTTGGACATACAACACCTAAACGGGTCAATTTATACTTTTTTGTCATTAGTTGATGCTCGTTCCTCTGCTGCTTGCCTTGTGTCTCGTTTACTTAATGTCCTTCTTTGACCCTTTCTCACCGTTACTCCTGCAGCACGTGGGGCCGGCGTACTACCAGCCGAGACAGCCACAGCAGGTGCAACAGGGACCTCCACAGCCTCCCAATCCTCAAGCAGCACCACCTCAGGTAAGCTGAAAGTACTAGCGCTACCTCGAGATTCCGTTGTTGGGGAATAGTTCGAGGCGCTGCTTTCTGTGTGTCTTCACATGACTGCCACAGGCCCAAGAAATGTTGGCGGCCGCATGCAGTGTTTACGCGAATCCGCAGGTCGGCATACTCGCACCGACTCATACTTGCTCTACACTCATTTCACTGGAGGGGATGGAGCGTTAGTGAATGACGCAACGGTATGATTGAACATGGGTATCGATGGTAGTTTGAGTGGATGCGAGTTATGAACAGGAGTGCCGGTTAACGTAAAGCATGAACTAAAGCCAGTGATGGTGATTTTGAGTGGGTGCGAGTTGTATGTGTTATGTGCCTTGACTGCCAGAGAGTGGGAGTTGATGCCTAGAATGAGTCCTTGCTGGTACAGATGAGTGCGAATGGAAGTTTTGTGTGTGAGTGAATGTTAGTGAAAGGGTGCGAGTGGGAGCCTCTGTGAGTCGATAAGATTGAGTGAGTACAGAGCCTGAGAAAACACTGGTGACTGAGTACGGGCGAGTGTCTGCATATGCTGCTGACCTATGGCCAATGCTAATGCAGCATCAAATCTGATGCATACAGTTTTTGTTCAGAGTAATGAAAGAAATTTAATCTAATATTCCCATACTTGTTGCACCTCACATAAGACACTAGGCCAGGGTTAGTTAATAATACTCGACTTCCATTACTTCAACCCTGACTGGACCGACAAAAGTGATTGAATTATCCGGCTGGTCGAAATTAACGAAAGGCAAGAGAAAAAGACCGAAGACCTCCGTTAAATCACGTAGCAGTGTTTGCCTTTCAAGGTTAGTTTAGCCACAACGCAGCTGTGTTAACAAAGTAGGCAAATGATGCCACTGTTACCGGACATAGCACGTGTTCTTTAATTTAGTCTCCGATCGCAGTAAGAGCCTCCTCGACTTTCAGAGTTTTTTAATCTTACCGCCTTCCTTGTCGCTAGCTTTCCCAAAATGCAGATAGTCTTTCTCTGCCTCTTGGTGCACGACGTGTGTGTGTGCATATAATTCAGGAAAGGCATACTAGGCGCCGTTACTGGTCACATATACGAGACACTCGTGGTGGGTTAAACAAGGGCTCGAATCGCCGCAGGAACGTTGGAAGCAGCTCTGAATGGCTGCCAGTTGCTTATTAGACATCTGAGGGCTCGTACTGAGACCAGAGACCACGCATACGGGCCTGTATAAGAAACGTGTACTATGTCCCGTTCTTAGTTTCGTGCGATATAAATTGTACCGTAAAAACCCGCATATAATACGAGGTGTTATTTGGGAATAGCAATAACGAAAAAAAAAAAGTTCATCTGCATATAATACAAGTGAGGAAAGTTCACGGAAAGCATTTATTTGCATTGCAGTTAACATTCAGTCCTCGTCAGTTTCACTGGCACTGTCTCCCAAATAGCCCCTTGTCGGAGCTATCTTCCCACAGAGTCATCTTCAGTGCTGTCAAGTGCGTTGGAGGTGCCGCATTTCTTAAAAAAGCGACTGACGAGCTCCTCTGGAATGCTGCTGGCCCATGCATCTGCAATCCAGCTACAAAGCACTGCTGGAGAGGCCTGTTTCAGCCGTCCGGTAGCCGTTACTTCCGGGTCTCCCGACCTTATCCACTCTTGATAGCAGCACTTGATCCGGTCTTTAAAAGGCTTGTTAATGCTAACGTCCAGCGGTTGCAACTGGGATGTCATCCCTCCAGGAATGACGACGAGCTTGGTGCGAGATTCGTGCACTAGCTTCTTCATGGAATCGGCCTCGTGACAGCGGAACGCATCCAACACAAGCTTTTGTGATATTGACGTCCGCCGACACAAAGAACATCCAGTGCGGCGCATATATATAACGCGACACCCAGTTTTTGTTAGCCTTGAAGTTATTCCGCGGAATGCCTTTTTCCCAGGCAACTTCTGTTGCCTTTGCTTGTAGCAGCTCAACATTCACAGCCAGGTGAGCAGCCCGTTGGCATCGCACGAAGGCAGTCAGCTCCTCTTCAATCTCGGGAAAGACTCCGTTCTTCGGTACCCGGAAAGTTCTTCTCAGGGCCGCTGTACGAAAAAAATTGCCTCCTTTTGCTTCCTTCAGCCGCAAACGCTGCCCTCGAAGACGCCGAAGTGCCGCCCTGTGGGCGCAATTGCCCATATATATATATATAGCGCCCGTTGAAGGCAGCAGGCAGTGCCTACCGACGCCACTGCAAGATGACGCATCCTCCGCTACGAGTCTTGATAATGATAGCACCGAGCAAAAATTAAACTGAAACTGCAAATTTTAGGCTGAAGACATTGGGATCCACATATAATACAAGAAAAAACTTCGTAGTATACGTGGGTTCTTACGGTATGTGCTTCACCTCATAACACTGCCATATTGCGGCGAAGCTGACGAGTCAAGTTCGAATTATCCATTGGCCAATCTGTATGGGCTCTATGGTCAATGTATGGGCTCTAGCCGGGACCCTCGGATGAGATCAAATTAACTGAAAAATCGAATTAACCGGAATCGAGTTAACGAAGGTCTACTGCAGGAAACACTGTTGCAGCATTCACATGAATGATGCGACAGCGTGTCACGACAGTGTCCATGTGGCGCATTTGCCTTTGAAACGAGCTGCAATCTGTTTACGGCAATGTGTGTTCTGCCACTGAGTAGAGGAAAGCACATGGTGGTAGCCGTGCCCTTTCCTCTCCAGTCACACCAATGTGGTTTGCCTTCCTAATGCACTACAGCTATTGGGAAGAATGCACTGTGCTAGAATTGGTGATGGCTGCGTGCCACTCATCAAAATTATGTAATGCCGCATTTGGAGCACGGAGTGAGCATGTGTGGTTCTTGCCCGCAGGGTGGGCCCCAGCAAGTGGGTGGAGCGGGCGGGCGGGGACCTCCTGGTGGGGGCGGGCCCCCATCCATGGGCCGGCCACCTCCTCTCACACAGGCTGCACAGCTAGGGCTGAGCCAACTAAGCACACCCCCTGGAGCACCTCCACAGCCCCCTGTGGCCACGGCAGGGTGCCTATCCAGGTGCCGCCCTGATGACCAACTTTGCGAACCAGGCGGCAGGATACCCAGCACCCCAGCACATGCCCCAGCAGCCAATCTTGCTTGGCAACTGCATGAATCTGGTCAGTTTGTGCATGGATGCCCGAGGGCTGATAGAAACCAGTCTGCTTGTGTATATTGTCATGCAGTGTACAGTAGCACATTGTTCATGCATTCCTTGTTATTACATTCTCTCGGTTCTTGTGCTCTAAAAAAACACCATGTTTGTTCCATAAGATTAGGTGTACATTGGAGTCGGTGTGTCTAGCGGGTTGTCATTTTCCCCGAACGATGAAACGTTGGCATCATGTTGACAACAGCGCCTCCGACGCAGCCGCTGTATAATTGAAAGCTAATCTGCGACGTGCACAATAGTGCCCGCCTGTGCGGACCTCATCTTCAAAGCGATCTTCGATGTGGGCGAAAGTGCAACTAGTGCCGGTAGAGTCGTGTGCGCTGTGCTTTCTACGTTTAGATTGCGTTGAAACGAGACTGCATGGAGGTCAATTCGCTCACTGCTATAGCCACACCTTCTCACTCGAGCGTGTCGAGTTTTCCGCGGTCATCGAGCGAGATGTGTTCATGTTTGCCGGTGCGCGCTGTGACACCGTGCTTGGTAATTTAGTTAGTAAGTTAATGTTTACAAGTTTATGCAGCCGATAAAACTACTATCCGTAGTTCGTAGAGCTGTCTACTAATCTATTACAATCGATGCTTCGCCTTCCGGGCGATACTGCAAAATTTTTTTCCTTCTGCTTTCTGCCTCGGCGATCATATGTGCATTCTCCTCGAGGGAGAGAAATTTACACTTCTTCGTTAGCGCAGCCATTTCGACCGGCAGCGATTGTGATGAGCCCCTGCAGTCTCGCGCAGGCGCGAGATGACCACGTGTGGCTATGGATTGCAGTGGCATAAATCGGTACTTTGAATTTGATTTCGTTTGCGAAAACCTCGTTCAAGCGGGCATGCGATTGTCACAGCTTTGGAAGAGCCTTCAAATTTAACTACTCGGCAGTTCCAATTTCAATTCAGTCCCAGTTTCATTCTTAAAAAGTTTGTTGAAGCGGAAATAGCAAATATAATGCTTTTGTTATCAAGCCTTTTTTTTTTTATTACTTTCTATGGGCAGCTGACGGTGAATCGGGAAATCTTCGTTGTGGCGGAAGTTTCGTTGTAGGGGAACTCAACTGTGCAGCTAAGTCGCAGTTAGTGCAATATTTATCGTAGCTTCAGTGTAACTACTATCTCTGAGTGACACGTGTGCTTTCATTGTCAGTGCTCATCAGTGTGCCTAACGTACTAATATCGGCCTAGTGCTATCTGAGTGATGGCTTGTTTTATGGCTGATGTAGTGTATTTGCTCCACTTGTCTCTAGATTACAGATCCTACGGCATGGCTGGTAAGTATTTGCAAAAGGTGAAATGCACCTCGACTTTCCTTTCTACTTACCCCTACATCATCCTTTTCTATACGTAATCACTTGATGTAATTGCTGTGGCCATACCATTATGCTGCTGGGTGATTAAACCTCTGCGGCTTTCATTCTACCAGAATGTTTCACTGGGACTGTAGACGGTTCTAAAGTGTAACCTTTTGCTTGGCTGTTATTTCAATGAGTATTGAGCAGGGGCCAGCAACAGTAAATCAAAAAGGTTGATTCTGAGATCTGCATTATGTATAGAACAATCATTGGTCGTTTTTTTTTTGACACACTTCTAGTGTTTACTGTACTGCAGCAGACCTTGTGAATGACAACTTGCAGCCATTTTCACAATGCTGTAGGCGACCCCTGTTAATTGTTGGTGTTGGTTGAGCCTGCGTTGTCTTTAATGTGATGCTTTTTCCATGCTTGCCTTCTTCTTTGCAGTCATATCCTTCCCAGCGGCCTGGCCAGTTCAGCCCAGCTGCGCAGTTTGTCTACCAGCCCTACCTTCCGGCCCAACAGCGTAAGCACACTTAAGTTGCTCTGGTTGCATGTTGGGCAGCTAGCGTGGACGTGTATTCTTTTTTAAATGGAATTCATCATCATCAGCCTATATCTATGTCCACTGCAGGACGAAGGCCTCTCCCTGCGATCTCAAATTACCCCAGTCTTGAGCTAGCTGATTCCAACTTGTGCCTGCAAATTTCCCAACTTCATCGCCCCACCTAGTTTTCTGCCGTCCTCGACTGCACTTCCCTTCTCTTGGTATCCAACCTGTAACTCTAATGGTCGACCGGTTATCCATCCTACGCATTACATGGCCTGCCCAGCTGAAAGGCAGAAAGGGCTGAAATTTTGCTCACTGTTTTGTGAGAATTTACAAAAATTTACAAGTTCCTTGCTCATGGAAAGCCTGGCACAGTAACGAAACATGGTGCGGAACTGGGAATACCTTGTATGTTTGCCCAAATGTCTAAATGACATCAATTGGACATTTTTTTATAGTGCCCTCATAATTTTTAGCTCAGCATGACATGCATGTGATTGTGTTTAACTGCATAGAGCCATGTAGCTATTGTGAAATAATAAAATAATGGAAAGATAAATAAGAATTTCAAGACTGTGCGCGGGTGCACAGTTTATGGATCACAGCAAAATGAACTGCATCAAAATCGGTCCAGCCATTGCTGTTTAATGCTTTCCACGAGCGAGGAGACGACAAAAAAAAAAAAAAAAGAGAAAATGGGCTGCAAAGTTTTTCAAGCAGTGCAGATTTATTAGAAAGCATGAGGGCTGTAATATTTGGCATCATTGCTGTTGGGCTTCTTCTTGCACCTTTGCCTCTTCGTTTTGAAATTTTCATAGCCTGGCTGGTCCATCAAATTGGACTTCCGTTCAGTTGCGGACACCGCGTGAAGGAAGTCGCAGTGCTCGCGATTCTGCCGTCACCGTTGACACGAAACGCGGCTCTAGGTGCGTCTGAGTGGTGCGACGGGTTCGGGCGACTTTTTATCCGGTGGATCTTTGGTTATCACACTGTAGCTCGTCGACGGTTGGGGCTCGCTCGGAGGCAGCGTGTCCGTGTTGCACAATGCATCAAAAACCAAGTACCTTTGCCGGCGATGGTTACCTTCGACCCGTCGCCTCTAACGATGCGGTCTCGGCTACTGATTCGCGCGGCTGTATGTGGAGGCGCGGGAGCCTCCATTGGCGTGTCTACCGTTGACTGCGCTATCGGTGCTGATGGCACAGGGCGATTGTCGGTTTCGCTGCTGGAGTCGCACGGGTGCTCCTCCGCTTCTCCCACTAATCGCCGTATTTTTCTCGCCGTAGGAGGCTTGTGCTTCCGTATTCCGATGGCATGCTTAGTCCAAAATTTCTTCTCCAACTCATAGCAAAAGCATTAGTAGAAATACACAACTTCATGGAGTTATGTTCACTAGTTCTCAAGTTACAGCTTTGTCAGAATGGTGCACATGGTTTTCTCATTCCAGGCCTGGAGAATTTTCGAAAGGTGCTGGAACTGAAATTCACCATGATGATTCCCAGATCAGGGCTAGACAGAGCCCTTTTTTTTATTTCCTTGAAGTATTTTAGCGGACCACCGAATTTAGTATTGGTGATTAGGATTTTATCAATCAAATTTTGATTAAATATCACAAAGCATAGACACAATATATTTTTAAAAAATCGGCTTGGGTTGCCCTTTGAAATTTATTCAGATACACAATAAAAACAAACTTCCGTAAATCTCATGAGCGGTTCCAGAGATATGGCTGGAATAAGCAGCCTCACCAGCCCAAAAAAGTCATTTTGAGAAAATGAGGTTTGAAAGTTTTGAGAACATATATTGGTCTAACATGACCCTGCAGCGTAACTGGATATGTCCTTTTGCCGCCTTTCCACCTTCTCTTGAGATAGCTTCTTGGCCTTTTTCAAAATTTTTCGCCTTGTAGCGGTGGCAGTTTCAGGATCACTCTCCATTGCTTGAAATTTCCGCTCTGTCACTGGCATAGCGCCAAGTCCTCATTTCACAGCAGCGTGCTTTTTATCCGCCGTCTCTTTCTCCTCACACGTCGGGAAACATGTTGGCAAGTGCACAGGGGACGACGCGATCTCGCTCTCCGAGGCAGATGAAGAGGATGTGGAAGCTGCTGTCGATGAGCACGAGACACCAGGCGCACTCGTCATGACAAATTCTCACGCCGGTGGAGCAGGAGTCAAGTTGCTAAAAGCGTCGACGCTACCACTCTCTCGCGCAAATGAAGCAGAAGCTACCATACGGGAACCATCGGTGCGATCATCGTAGGTGCGCGGGCGAGTGGCGAGCTTTGCTATGTGGACGAGCTTCATAAAACGCTTCATTTGGGCGCATCGTGACCGACTGCACAACAATCGGCAGGCTAAATGCAACAACGGTCTCATAAAGACTGTTGAAAATCGTTTCGTAAAGACTATAGAAACTTGGAGAATATGCGAATGGCGGCTGCAAAGATGCACTATAGCGAGCGGAACGCACGAAGGACCCCGGCGACGGAGGGGGCGAAGCGGACGACGACCGGAGGTATTATGCGGGCGACCACTACGTCATCGCACGCAGCAGCCAATGGGTGTCGCGGGATCCCCTGTGTCCTTGACGAGCGTGCACTTTGCCCAATCTCAGCTTAGTGTTTCAACCACGGGAAACTTGAAAACTCTCGCGAGCTGTCCAATCATGAGCGATTTACACCTCTCCCGCGCTGCCGTCGCAGGTGGCAGGGGAAAAAAGATGCAAGAATCCACAAACAAAACAACCCCAAAATGGTGGCACTTGGTGGAGCGGTGGAGAAATGGCGTTCGTGCGAAGTTGGGGTATTTTGAGCGCTCGCTTTCCGCTTGAGGGCTGCCACGGCTTGTTATAAACTTTATGTGAAATAGTTTTGCGATGAATTAGATGTTGATATTTACAGAAATGGTAGTTTATAAGACGTACTGCCCGAATATGTGGTTTCCCAAAAGTCGACTTCTTCGCGATTTTTCGGTTTTCAAAGGCCGCGTCCCGTTAAGGTCCTCAATAATTCGTTGTAATTCGTCCCCATTGTTGCTGAATTGGACAGTCATCTGCAAACCGAAGGTTGCTGAGATATTCGCCGTAGATCCTCACTCCTAAGCCTTCCCAGTCTAAGAGCTCGAATACTTCTAAGCATGCAGTGAATAGCATAGGAGAGATTGTCTCCTTGCCTGACCTTTTCCTTGTAGGTATCTTTTTACTTTTGGAGAACCAAGGTCGCTCTGCAATCCTTGTAGATATTTGCAAATATATTCACATATGCCTCTTGTACTCCTTGATTACGCAATGCATCTATGACTGCTGGTATCTCTACTGAATTAACTGCTTTATCATAATCTATGAAAGCCATGTAGAGAGGTTGATTGCACTCCAGATTATAGGTTCATGCATATCTTCAATACCACATTTGCCTCACGTGAAAACATCTTTAGGGTGACTGGTTGAGAGGATCAGCCCCTTCTCGGCTGGTTAACTCTAGCACTGCGGTTAATGTTTAGCATTGCCGCGCATAGCAGCGCAGCATGGTGTGACTCGCGCATGACCCCCCGAAATTGCCCCAGGGAGATCTTGGAGGCCACGCCTAACTGCGCGGTGCACCGAATTGACAACAATACCGTATTTATTCGAATCTAGGCCGATAGTTTTTTTCAAATAATCACACACGAAACTCTAGGGTCGGCTTAGATTCGAGGATTTTAAAAAACGCGCCAGTTTTTAACTGAAACTGATAAATATGGTGCATAGTTAGCGCCATCTAGAAAAGTCAGTATCGCAGCCGCTACTAGCCGCGCCAGTAGCCAGCTGAAGTACACGAGCGACGTCGCCATTTTGACCTGCGTCGTATCGGTAGTATCGGTATGGTGCAGCATCGGCGCGCGGTGTGGCGTTATCGTAATGGCACCAAATGGGCGATGCCACTATAGTGCCGCTTTCTAAACGAATAATGTATTTACTCGAATCTAATGCGCACTTTCAACACGACCCTAAATCTGCGCCGGCATTTCAAAATGGCCGCCTCGCACGCGCGTCGTGCCTAGCTACCGTAGCATGCGGAAGCTTCCTCCGTGTGCTGCAGTACACGTGCTTAGGCAATAGTCTACCGTCTGTCTTCACGTTCTCAGCGTCTGCTCTATCTATCAGCATGAAGTACCGAGTTCATCATGATGCCGCATTTAAAAGGAAAGTGATCATCTGTGCGGAGACGGACGGAAATCGGGCCGCATCACGGGCGTTCGGAGAATCCGAAACTTGCGAGCGGGACTGGCGCAAACAGAAGGAGAGGATTTTCGCCAGCAAAGCAATGCGGAACGGTTTCAGTGGACCGAAGCAGGACGTAATCTGCGACGATTCACTCCGGCGATACAATCAGGCTTGGCCCTATCTTGAAAGCAATCTGCGACTGGTAAAGTCCGCCGCGCGCCGTGTTTTCGCCGCGTTGAAGCGAGAGGCATGCTAGCACGAAGGCACGCTTCGTCTCCAGCGTTTTGACAGTTCGTTTCCGCGGTCAACGAGCGAGGTGTGTTCATGTTTGCTTGAGCGCGCGTGACACCGTGCTTGTTAATAGCGGTCTACTAATTTGCTACCGCATTCGATGCATCGCCTTTCGGGCGAAACTGCGACTTTTTTTATTCATCGCAACATCAGTGCATCGGGAGGAAATCTATTTTTCCAAATTTTTCCTCGCGGAAAACGGGTGCGCGTTACAATCGAGGAAGCGTGAAAATCGAGTAAATGCGGTAGTTGTGCTAGCCGTAGAGGCATCGTCAAACGTTCAAACCGGGCGGAACTTCGGCATCGGTCTGTCGTTGGAGGGGGCCACGGAAGATGGTTTTTGCGTGCGCCGCAACGTGCGCTCCTTCCAAAAATGCAGCATCTCTAATGCGCTGGATGGTACTGAATATAGCGCACGGTTTGAAGATGTCAGCAGTAAGGAAGATAGCGACGAGGCTAGCAGCGATGGTGACATAGAATGAGCTCGGCATGTTCAAAATTAATAAATGGTGTTTCATTTTGCGAATGCTGTCCTCGCTTTTTCGTTCGGCCTACATTCGAGGTAAGTTTTTTTTTTTTTTTCAGACTTCGAACTTTTGGGGGGCCGGCTTAGAATCGGAGTCGGCCTAGATTCGAGTAAATACGGTAATCTTTAGCTCTGCCACGCAGCCAGGCAAGGGCCAGAGAGGCAGGTCAGTGAAGTGCGATAGTGAGCTGCGGCGTGTGCCCAGGTGTACAGCTACGCGCGGCGGTGAGAAGGAGCAGTGTTGCTCGAGAACGCATCCGATGCGGTGACGTGGAAATTTTGAACTGCGGCGAACGAGTGCCGAACCACGCAGAAGGCGATGTACTTGGCGCCCAGCGGTCGGGTATTTTTGGTTTCGGAGATGAAATTAGTTATAGCCATTGGCAGAACAGTTTCACTTCGTTAAAACCAGGTTTTAAATGCATGGAGCTCTGTGGAGATTTCAAGGGGAATTTTATTTACTTTGCGAGATCCATTATTTCGTTATATCCCGTTTTTTTGTAACGAGGTTGGAGTGTACCATTGTTTTGATCGGTGCTTTTGGTGCACCGGCTTGGTGTGCACACAGCACCTGAAGGGGTCAATAAAAGAATCCGTGCGTCTTCATTTGCAGCTACGCAGATGTACTACAGTGCTGCGCAAGGGATGATGTCGGTGTCCCTACCGGGTGGTGGTGCGCCGCCCCAGGTGCAGGCGCCTCGGGGCCAGCACGCGTACCAGCAGGGTGCTCCGCAGCTTCAGCCGCGGCAGAGGCGTGTCCTTGAGATCAAGGACCCTGCCACAGGCAGGAATATTCTCGACGACATCGACTCTGCACCCGCCGAGACGACCCCAACAGCCTCGGTGAGCAGCCACTGTCGCTTTTCTCAACAGGGCAGGTGCTGTGCTACCCAATAGTCATCAATGCTCTAGAAGAATAATCCCAACAAATCCGAGCGTTATCCCATTGATAGTATTAGCCACCTTGCTTATTTGAAAGAGCATGCCTTTCTAGTGTTCTTGTTCGTGCTCCTGCAGAGTTGCGCAAAGTATTTAAAGTATATTGTAGCACTTAAAGTAAAGTAAGCCTTCGTTACAATGAAGTGAACGGTACAGCGAGAAACTTCTTTATAAGCAGTAATTCGATAAAAGTGGATGCACCATAAAGGCTGTGATAAGTGTCCCAACTGTTTGGCAACCCTGCGGAAGTAATGAAAATGATGTCCAAGTAATTTCACCTCAGTGACGGCCATCCTTTTGCCTTTATTTTGATGAGGAAAAGGAGCAGGTTTAGTCTGCTGCAAGTTTCTGCCGAGTGCAAGCAATGCCACATCGAACATATTCAAGCATTGTGCAAGTTCATAGTCAACATCGTTGCATTAAATTCTATTCCAAAGCAGACACAGGCACTCCTTCGTCTGCACCATTGTCATTATCATCGAAGTTCTTCGTGTATTGCCATTTGTTCAACAGGACGACACAATACCGCATCCACAATCCCGGCATCTGTAAAAGAAGATGCATTGGAGTGCAAACGTGCCGAAGTCATCTTCGGTGCACTCCCAAACAGTGCACGAAAGGTGCACCAAAGCTGTTGAAGCGGAGCAGGCCTAAAGTCTCACTGTTGCGCTGGGCACCCGCACCACAGAATAACCCGCACTGGTGCAATGGTTGCCGTGGTACATGTGCATCGATAAAGGCGAGACGCTCTCCAATGCTGCCGAAGCGCAAAAGGCCTAAAGTCTCGATATTGCGCGCTGCACACAAGCTAGGCACAAGCTTAGCACGGTGCTCCCTTATTGCTTCCCCATGACCTTTGAGATTGGGGGCACATGTAATTTGGGAATCTTCAAGGCTAGGATGCCTGTAGGCACCATAAGCCATCTTTATTTAGCCAAAGCTGTGAGCGCTCTCGGATTGCCGCTTCATTTCTCCTTGCAAGAGGGGCTCCAACTGGCTTGCATACACCACTCTTTGTCTTTTTGGTGAGGCAGGAAGGATGCACAGGTTCAGGCTGGTGATTGGGCCTTTTGTTGGTTCACTCTTCATACCAAGCGGAGCCCGCTGCCCTCTGACTTCAAGCATTCCGGTTTAATATGTATGCATTTGGGTCGGGATCGCATTATGCTTTGATTACAGGGATCATATGATTAAAACGTTTGTTGTAACAGCAGTTTACTGTACTTAGATTCTGGCCCGTTGCTATGCCAAGGTAGCCTCATGTCTCCCACAATCACTGCCTCAGAGAGCTGAGACTTATAGTGAGACTTTTAGGCTTAGTGTTGAGACTTATAGTCTCAAACACTTCGTGCTGCAGACTTATGCAGCTGTGCACTGCTGGCAAGACTGTGCAGGGTATGCTCATGGGAAGCACGTGGTTTGCTTTGCCTTCAAGCTCTCCCATGATGTGTGGTTGTGAAGCAGAGAAGTGCTGATGCTCAACTACGCTTCACATCTGGAAGACGCCACACGTACCTATCTAGCCACCATGCTATTGAGAAGCAGCTGGACATTCAATAGCCAAATTCACAAACAGAGATGGGCTTTTTCAAACTCATCAGATGAATTTGCAGCATTTTTACTTGTCTTGCAAGGACTCTTTCTTTTTGATACCATTATACAGGGCTGTCCACATTAAAAGGAGACCCAGCAGTATACAGATTATGCAGAGACCTTTCTCATGAGTGCTTTTTTTAAATGGCTTTTACTGCACGAACTCTGTTGGCATAACTGCACAATGACAAACATTAGTGGTTTTATTTCAGTAATACAGTGGAATCTCACTGATACGATCTTCACAGGAACCGGAAAATAAAGCGTATTATTGGAAAATCGTATTATCTAAAGTATTCAACCCAATCTTACCAGAAAAGAAAAAAAGGCCTATCATCCCGAAAAACGTATTATACAGAATTGTATCAACGAAATTCCATTGTACAGAGGGGTCCACTGTTAAAGGGAACACAGGAGCGCATGGTGTATGCTCTGCGCCACCGCCGGCGGGCGGCTAGAACTAGTTTCGCGCAGGCGCGGTGAGCGATGTAGGCGGTGCTATTTCATCGTCTGCTACCGTCTGCAGCCGCGCTTCGTATCGTCACAAAGCAACTCGTTCACGCGTTCGGCAAGTTTGCCGGAGGCTGCATGGTCACACTTGGATAGCAAGCCGTTGCAAGGCTGAACGAGAATTAGACGGGGCAAAATATTACCTCGCAGATATTTCTGCCGTTTGAACTCGCAAGGAAAACATGACAATTTTTGGCGGACTGTTTCTTTGGGACACAACAATAATAGACAGTATTTCTGCGTGTATAGTGGCCATCTCATGCGCGCTAATGCATATAGGAGTAACTGCTGTGGGTATATATGCTGAACAAAGAATCCACAAGCGCCGTTGCAGCTCATCCAGTAGAATTCACAGCGGTAAGATCGATGGAGAAATGTAATGGTATGCGTAACGTGTTGAGCTCCCGCAGTGTGGATGTTGAAGTTTATTAGCATGCCAAATTGTTCTAGACCTTTCGGTTGTTCACGTTTACAAATCGTGGCTTTCTGATTACGGTAGGCATTTTTGGGTATGCCTTCAAAACACTGAGCGCTATAACCGTTTCTTTAGGACTTGACGTAAAATGTGCTCCTGCAAACTCCCGTCATCTTCTTGGGCTTCAAGAAAACCATGCGTCAGAACAAATAAAGAAAACCCGTGCGTCGCTCAATATCTGGTTGCATCGCCGTTTGCCTCCAGCACTGCCTTCATTCTAGAAGGAAGACAGATACAAGGCTTCACAGAATGAGGCACTTTGCTTCAAACCCCCCCATTCGGCCTTGTCTGCGCTCCAAAGGCTGTCTGCGGAGAGCCCGTGCAGGCGTTGACTTGCTCAGGCCTTCTTCATGGTACCCCAAACGTTTTCTATGGGGTTCAAATCAGGAGACTGCGGTGGCCAGCCCAGAACTTCCACTTGGTGACGCTGCAGAAGTGATCGAGCTTTTTTGTGGTGTGCACAGGGGAGATGTCTTGCTGGAACAGGAAGTCATGCGGCTGGAAAGCGCCATTTGCAGCATGAGTGTGCGCAAGTTGTTCGATGACGTCGCAGTATTTGTCGGCCGTGAATTTTCCTTCTAAGCTGACGAGAGGCCCGAGGCCATCCTTTGTCATGCAGCCCCACACGCTGACGACTGTCTATTCTATTAACTGTATTGAGCGGCCTCTGCATTAGTTTCGCAATAGCACGTTGTCTGTACTTCCCTTGCCACAGTTCAACAATACTCTGCCTTTCATCGTATGGCACTCGAGCAATCGTGGATTAGCGGCGAACGAAGTGCACACATAACTTTTTCTGAAGCGGGCAGTGCTTTATGTATGTCTCAAGAAGCCGAATAACAGCAGCGTCATTGCTGCTGGTGTGCAGGGTGACATTTGTTTGATTATAGATCAATCCTGTGACTTTCCTTCCAGCTGGAAGGAAAGTGGCTGCTTTTAAGTACGAACCACGCGAGCTGCTTTTCCACACGGATCCGCATAGAGGCTGCTTTATATCTATGCTATCTGAACCTCGGACTTCTATGGGTTCTAAAATTTCAGCCTTTCATACTGCGGAGGTTTATGTTGCAGGGCCATGTTAAGCTTCTGGTTATGTTATGGTTATGCTATGTATCTGACAATAAATTACACGTATTGCATTGTCCTCTTTATCCAGGAGCAACCATCTTCGAGTGCCACCGACATTGCCGGCATGTTTGCCGCCCAAGTGGCTGCCGCAGCCTCCTCGTCGGGACCCCCGCCGACCAATGTTTCCTCCACGCCGGTGCTAGAACCAGCTCCCCCTCCGCCGCCTCCTGTTGAAGAGGTTGCCCCCCACGAAGAAGAGGTGGCTGCCCCCATCGAGGAGAGGAGAGAACAGCGCAGTTCTCCGACTCCTCCACCTGTGGTGACAGCCCCACCGACTGAGCTCCGCGGCGCTGATGAGGCAGCGTCACAGGGCATTTCCACGGAGGCAGCAGAATCCGCTGCAGCTCCATCCGCCAACATAGAAGTGGCTGAAGTGCCAGCGTGCACCGAAGACTCGGAGAGTGCTGTGCCGACGGCAGAAGTGGTGGACACTCGGAACAGTGCTGCTGCAGAGGGAAGGACGCCTGTGGTTGTGGACGAGGTGGCTCCGGTGGCGATAGCCACCGCTGCGGTGACACCGGTTACGAAGAAGGAGCCAGAGGAAACGCCAGTGGCAGCTGTGCCTGCCAAGACACTTGCTGCTGTTGCAGCACCAGCAGAAACTACACGGGAAACAACTGATGGTGAGTCTCCGCTCCACTCTGTTGGGTGATGGGAGCTAGAAATTGGGTCTCTGCTACGACTCGGGGTCGTGACAGCCGCATCTGGACGAGAATGAAATGCAAAAATGCTGCTGTATTTGTGGCATTTCGACTGGTGGTTAGTGCTCTAGCAGCACTACAAGTGCTATATAAGGCAAATGCTACCATAAGCTTCAGTGGTATACCAAACATTTACCAAACGTTTTGCGTTGTAGTGACGGTGAAGAATTCAACACTGCCAAACACTGACCCAAGAAGCTCTTTATTGGGTAGAATTGTGATTTGAGAGCACATTTTCCTGGGCACCACGACAACGGCAACCACAATCTTCTAATGGGCACTAGCAGGCCAACTGTGTCCGCTATTTATACGTGTAGCACTGTGCATTCTAGAGTATGGAATTTACCCGAGTGTAACGTGACCGCAATTGTAATGCGAGATGGACGGAAAAAGTAACATTACCTTTAGTCAAGGAATTACAATTTGGAAACGTTCTCTTCACTCGTTGTCTAAAGAGGAGACTGAGGATTCCTTGGGCGGTATTCTCGGTTGTTTACTTTCGTTGATAGTTTCACTTTCGTGAAATTTCGTGTGACTGCACTGAAAGCATCCCCAACAAGCATTCGTGGCGCTGTCCTAAGCTCGCTATCAGCGCCAAGAGGGGTATGGTGCAGGGGGGACGAGCTGAGTCTTACAAATGCGATACTATCTCCAAAAGTGATCGCCCAAGAATTATCATGTTTCGTGCCATCGAGCTTTCTCAGCTCCTCGGCATTCAAAATTGCTCCTCTCGAAGCGGCCGTCATACCGAATGCGCTGCGTCGCTATAACGTCGCAAATAAACGCAGTAGCATCGTAAAAGGTGAAAGGTAAGGGTATTGCAGCATCGTAACCAGTCACAAGCACAGCGAAAACAGCATCGATTTCAATCAAGAAACAAGTTCCGACTCCGATTCTAAATATCTTGGGATTTAGGTTATTTGTTTTAAAAATTGGAGGACGCTTAAGCTTCGCCTTTCAGAGTGGAACACGATAGCTTTATTGGGCTCCATTCGCATTCATTTTTCTTTGAATAGGCTTGGGAAAGCCAGCTTTCAAAGACCAAGCTTACGCCGATCTACTTGTCGGCTTCACTTTTAAACACGAAGGCATTGCTGGGAAGACATTGTTCGAGGGGCAATGTAAGCTGTCTTATATCAAAATGTGGAGGCCCTAGGACCTTTTTATTATTTTATTTATTGTTTGCTGTTGCCCCGAGGTGCTCACGTGTCCAAAACGCATTAGGCAGGCTAAGTCCCAGTTTGACCTGCCAAGGAGGCGAGTGCCATCTGGATAGTGTTTTGTGCAAGTAACCTACCCGGGTGCGCTGCTGTTGTATAGTAGAAATGCTGGAAAAGGGGTTTGTGTTTGAGTTTCCTCGTATCAGAATTATGTTTTCTCGTATATTCAAATTACAATCCGACACTATCTTGTCTGTAGGTTGTTGTTAAATCGTACTTTACGATTTTTCTGACAGATTTCACTGAGAAATTCAATTAGTCCACTAACGCCTCTCCGCCACACCTGCATGGTCAGGGTGGTTTGGGATGATCCGGCGTGGGTGTAGAAATCCGGCGAAATCCGGCGTGGGTGTAGTAGGCGCCGGGCGCCTACTACACCCACGCCGGATTTTCTGCAACACGGGGCCCTTAACGCTGTCGCGTTAAAGTGGTTAATTTTGTGGTTATTGAATGTTGCGTGCGGGTCAAGTTCAAGCAACGAAAATCTCACAAAAAAAAAAAAACTCATTACAATCAAGCAAATGCAGTAATTAATTGCTGGTGCTTGCATAGTTCCCAAAATTCACAACACTATTCTCCCACGCATGCTATTTGATTAAACAACTGTTTTTTTATAGAATGGGCCACACTATTCAGGAAATTTCATACAGTAAGATGTGCCAAGTCTGTGCCAACACGCCCGGTCACCCTTGTGCCAAGTTATACCTTGACAAGTGATAATCACACTTGCTTCCATGAAAATGGACACAATGTGCGATTTCATGCGGGACTTGTAAAAGCTTTTCTGCAAACAGCAATGAATGAACCACTGGCTGAGTGCCTGCGTTTGTTGTATTTCAATCGTTTGCCAACTGTGAGCAAAGCCAGAAATAGACTATTGTAGAATATTGTAAAGTACATTAGCAGGGTTCGCACAGCCCCTTGAAATCCTTGAATATCCTTGATATTGACAGTATAAGTTCAAGGGCCCTTTA